>NC_061095.1:70896943-70899443 GCF_015104395.2 Macrobrachium nipponense
CGTGATTCTTCGACAGAGTGAGAATTGCCATTATTTTAGCGTTGCTAAAAAGAAATAGGTCATTTTAAAAAATGTATGCAAGATGCCTAAACAGGATACCTTACCCGAAAATCGAAGTCTTAAACGATGCAAGATTAAATGTAATGTTCATAAAGTCTGACTCAATTTCAAAGTAAAAGGGTTTTTTCTTTATTACATAAGATATAACTGATCATCTCGGTCTAAAATGGGCTAAGAACATTAATGATCAATAATCTTTATTTTCCGTACAAACTGTTTCATGTGATCTTAAACTTAGATTTTATGTTGCCTTGATGCAGGACTATGATGATCAACAGTCTCATTTCCTAAATACAATGTGAACATACTGCGGAAACGAATGGCATTTTTCGGTTCATTCCATCGAAAACAACATTCCTTACAGCTGGACGTATTATAATAGCAATGAAAACCTCTAAAAGCGATAACTGCTCAAAAACAGTTCCAAATGGTCTTTGGTGGCCGAGTGAGGAAATGTCTGCTGAAGAGAGAAAGAAAGAAAAGGTCTCTGGTCACCAGACCCTCCATCCTCAGGATATTCTTTTCGCAGGAATCTTGGTAAAAGGTCCTGCCAGATGTGAAAGGATCTGATTTGGAAGGGGGGAGGAAGGACCTTTGACCACACAATAGAGCAAATGAAAGACTTCCTTTCGTGGAAGGTTCCTGCTGCTCCTGTGACGTCTCCCATTGGCTCTGCTGCCAAAAAGTATATGATTTCGTTTTTTACTTATGATTTAATGGAAATGTCATCAGAGGGAAGTAATAAAATGGACAAAAATAAGAGTATATTTTTCATTATAATAAGCCAATTACAAATTATGTATATATATTATATATACATATATATATATATATATATATATATATATATATATATATATATATATATATATATATATATAAATATATATATATATATATAATATATATATATATATATATATATATATATATATATACATACATACATACATACCATACATACATACATACATAAGCATTTCGTAGATTCTTAAAAAACAAAGCAGACATCATTTTAGCAGAATAATCTCAGAAATACAGACTGAACAATATCTCTCATCTCTCAATACAAGGTCCATCGAGGTGATAATTGTATTTCTTTACACTTCAAAAATAAATACAATCATGACCAAACCCAAGAGAAACCCCGACCAAGGGAAAAAGGGACAGCATTGTTGCACGAAGCCTTCGGCGTCATACCGGAACCTGGCTCTTGCAACAGAACCCCAGAATGAGACAGAAAAGGCAGAATGAAGAAGACAAAGGTCAACAAGTAAACAAAAGAATCCTTCTTCTTCGGAGGGGGGTGGGGGAGGGGGTGGGGAGAAAAAGTCTGAGGGGACAAAGCGCGTCTCTTGTAACCGGATACTTGAGACACTTATCCGGACACAGGCGGACTGGACAACAGTTTTTTTTTTATCTGTTCCCAGATAAAGTGAAATTGTTTTTTATATGTAATGGAATTCCTGAATCCCGGTATTTCTCTTCAGGGGGAAATTCATTAAGAAAAAAAGGCGATGGAATACTCTTCTCAATAACTGAGTTTGGAAAGTCAATATTAAGGAGGAGGATTTTTTTGAAGAGCTATTTTTTTCCTACCTCTTTAATTAAAGAAACATTATCGTTAAAATGCTCATCATTCATTCCTGACGTCATTTAAAAAGTTGAACATAAAACTATAAAAAAGCAGCTGTGTTTTTGTCAACTGGAAAGTAAACCTCCACAAAAGCTCTAGATTTTCAAGAGAAGGAAGGATGTCCCACCCATCCTATTCCAAGAGGAACTGGAATCTTTATTTTTACTCAACCTCCTCTTCCCTTCACAGTCAAAGGCAGAATATCACACGAGTTTTTTCCGGGCACTGTCTATTTACCGTTATTTTTCTATTGAGGACACAAATCCCGTCCCTCAGACACCGGAAAACATCCAGCATAGACACCGAGAAGAAGAATCCAGTTCGAGTCTCCTGCAGGTTCAGGATGATACACATTTACTTGTTCCCTGATAAACATTCAATGGTTATTTTCTCCTCTCGTCGTAATCCGGCTCTTACTCTTCCATGTACACACACACACACACACACACACAGTCCCAAAACCACCGCCTACTTCCTTTCCCGTCCTCAGGCAGCAACTCAGGGGAAAGAAAACATCCGCGTCACCCAAAGCCTTTGAGCCAAAGTGGCCTTTGTCAGTCGCCTTTATTGAAGCGATGTTTCTCGACCTTGGGACTTAGAGCTCCAAAGTCCCGAAGCCTCAAGAGAGAAAAGGCAGTTTCCAGTTTCCGGGAATAGTTGGTTCAAGGCATATAATAGGCATATTAAAAACAAAGTGTGTGTAAGTATGTATGTATGTATGTACACACACACACACACACACTTACACCCAGTAGAGACAGAGAAAGAACCACCTTCTTCAGGAGAGAGAGAGAGAGAGAGAGA
>NC_061095.1:70904443-70911286 GCF_015104395.2 Macrobrachium nipponense
GCATTCGTTATTGTGCGCCAAGTATTCTCGGCAGTGGACAAGAACTTTGCGGAAAAGGGAGAAGCAGCCTCAGACGAAGGCTTTAATAAACACGAGAAACTTCACGCACGAGTTACATTGTTTCATGAACTCAAGTTTTGTCAGATGTTCCGGCGGCTGGTGGACTGTGTCAGGCAAAAGGGATTTTATTGGCAGTCGCTCTGAAGAATTGTATTTACCAATAAAAACAGATCACACAGATAGTTTTAGTGGATACGAAACGTTGCCTGTTCTCAATAACTATTTCGTGGGAAAGTCACAAGCTCGCATGCAAATATATATGTGTTCAGATGCACAAGAATATAATCTGAATCCAGTTAGTATCGAATGACCAGTGGGGCATATATATAATGTATGCATATATATATATATATATATATATATATATATATATATATATATATATATATATATATATATATACATATATTATATATATATATATATATGTATATATATATATATATATATATATATATATATATATATATATATATATATATATGTATATATAGTTCCCCCACAAAGTATCATCTAAAACTTGTATGCACAAACAAACTTAAACCTCAGTTTCCACCCTTAATACCTTTGAGGGCGTAACTCCAAAAAGGGTACAATGTCCCAAAGATCCCACCTCCACCTCAGAGTGAAGCCCTTGCAGTTAGGGGTGCTTATGCCGGCTGTATCATCCACTGAGTAGGGGTCACAAATAAGTCCAAAGGTAGAGCTGCTACACTTTGTTGGTTTGAAGAGAAAAGGACAAGTGATGTTTTGGGACTCACAGAGACGAAGGTGAAAGGCAGTGAGTGAGTGTGTGCAGGAATATGACAGACCGAGACAGAGACTCAGACAAGAGTCTCCATCTGACTACCCGTAGAAGAGAGGCAAAGTAGTCAGTTTCATTATGAACGTGAAAGGGAATAATTGGGTCAGCCATTTTGACCTCTGGGGAGTCGATATCCTTGGTCAAATCATCCTATGAATGGAGTGTTATCTGGGTGATGAATCGAATTACTTATGGCGAGAGAACACGATAATTGGGGCAAGAGAGATTTCTTTGCACTATTATGCAACTATACAGTTCGATACAGAATCTAATTAGTGACTATTTCCTGGAATGATTCATTTTTAAAATGTTGATGGTAATGAATACTGCAACCTAGTGTCCTTACGTTGCCCAGGCCAGAGGAAAACAAGACTGAGAAGGTGGACAGTTTATGTATTTCGTTTTGACTTGCAAATTATATTCACTTCTCAATTATAATGACTTCATTATTTTGTAGATACAGAAAAGCCATTTCAGTGTACCCATACATCAGGAAGTGTACCCACTGACCTACTTTTTCCCCAAAAAATGCCCTGACGATGGGCAGAATAAAAATTCTATTGAATTAAGCGTTTATGACCTCATATTCGACGACTTATGATCACAGCAGTAAAATGAACTTTGGACAATTCTGGTCAATAAGCTTTACGTTCTATGATCACAATTTCATTTTGGGGAAAAAATGTGAGGTCCGGTTGATGAGGCTTCTATTGCTGTAGTTACAAATATATATTTTTCAGACAATGGCCACTGATCAGGTATTCAGTTACGTTCTATAATTACACGTATTTCAATGTGTATTGTGAAGTCTATACTGAATGGCATGGATTTTTTTTAAAATACCTATAAGAATCATAAAATATACAACCTACTATTTTACACAAAGATAATATATCCCATCTGCATAGGTAAAAAGTACTGTAATAAAGTATATAAATAAAAGAACTTTTATATCATTATTAACACTGACAAAATATATAAAAACTATAGTCCGACACAAAGCAAACTCTTCCCTCCTGCATGCACCTTTTTTTAGCCTCCAGAAATATATAAAAACATAAAAAGCTGTCAGTGGACACATTCCTGCCCCCATCTCCCAACCCAAGCCCCACCGAGTGCCACCAGCTTCCACGGCCAAGGTCGGAGGCAGAATGCAAGAGGGAATTGACGTAAAGAATAAAGCCTTCTATTGACCAAGGTGTCAATCACAGAAGGTAATATCACTTTTCCCCAGACCTTAATTCACGCCAGGTCTACCCGCCTCCTCTCTCTACAGTCCAGTGACGCAGAAGCTCTTCAAAGTCACAAAAACTCATAGAAACTGCAAGATCTCAATATTTTAGGAGACACAAAAATATATTTGACGTTGCAGGTTCCTGAGTAAGTCTCGTCAAAATGTATGAAACTCGTTTTCATCACTTGTGTGGTGTTACTGCAAGATTTAATTCCCTTTACAAGTTCCCCCGAGGAACAATATGTCACCTCAAGACATTTTTCTCACTATCTTCTCTTTATTCTTTGTCATTATGACAAGAAAGTTGTCATAAAAGTCTATCCTTAGAATCCCTCTTAAATTATGCATCATAAATCGATCACAAAGAGACAAAGTTGGCTTTACACCCAAATACAAAGCGAAATCATTACTATTCCTCCGTCTTCTCGACTGTGAGGAATTCCTCATTTATCCTCACTGTGGAACAATGACGATGCGGAGCAGAGCATTATGAGGAAACGGTTATTCATGACGCGGCTTCATTAGTAGGAAATTTGTTGTAATGAAGCAAAGGCTTTGAGGGAATTAGCTACTTTAAGAACTATGTAGGTGTTGCCTTGGGTCGTCTCTCAGCAAGTTGGGAAAATTAGGGTACAATGTGATTAATTGTAATTGTATAGTATAAGTAAGTATATTAATTAGTATATATATATTATGTATATATATATATATAGTATATATTATATATAGATATATATATATATATATATATATATATATATATATAGCGGTAAGGGTTTATATGGAGACATCTGTTCATATGGGCGTTTATTCAAAGCAACGTTTAAGGGACCAGCCCCATTTTCAAAGCTGAAAATTACAATAATAGAAAAAAAAAATTTTAAATAATTACTCATCTAAAAAACATACAATTACAATACATAAAGCAAATTAAAAGAACACCAACGAAAACTCAAGTACCATTTCCAGTAGAGGAAGGAAGACGAGTGACTAAAAAACGAAAACCAAACACGAAGGCATCTCTGTTGTTTACGCCAGGTACAGTTGGACACAGGTTTCCCTGGTACACCTTCTTGAGGGACTTCGAAAAATTTATATGGTAACAGTGTTTACTGAGGGGGGATGGGGGGAGGACTCTTCCTCTTAGCAAGAGTTCCACCAATAAGCTCTGGAATTCTTTCAGTGGGAGGAGTCGATTAGGTATGGTTGGAGAAACCCGCACACACACCACACACACACACACGGAGTAAAAAAAAAAAAGTAATCTGAACAGGTTATATCGCTGTAACTAAGATTACTGTCTCACTTTTAATATAAGTTTGTTTATTAAGGATTTCCATTTAACTTTCGTCTAAGGCGTTATCTTACCACCGTGTCTGTTATTATGTATCGGTCATATTCATTACGCAATACTTAAATTGATCAAAATTTTAGAGTTAACACTTGGTATTGGAGAGAATCACGAACATCATAGCAGGATATTTAACCTTATATCATGAAAGCCAAGTTTATAGTATCGGTTGCAGTGCGTTTTCCTACCAATAATAATAATAGGAAGCATTGAACATACCCAAACACTAAGTGAACGAGTTGAATAAAGTGTCCGACGTCCTTAGCTCCTCTCTCCTTCTCCTCTCATCGCACGATCCTCACGTCCTCGCATCGTCCTCTCTCTCTCTCATATTAGCTAACTTTAAAAGGCATGACACTTCAGAAAATAGCAATCCACTGCGCTAAGTTAGCAGTTTTGAAATGATATGTCATTAACACCCGATATAATCTTGACTACAAACTAATATATGCATATAATTAGTTTTTTCGTGGGGCGGGGGGGGAGTGGTGTCGGGGATTGAGGTTTTTTTCCCCCCCCACTTGTTGTTAAGCCGTCTTACAGGTTTTGGAATTCTAAAATGTAATTCAAACTGACAAGCTTCTTGTTTTTTGCTGTAACCGATGTCCTCAGCCTGGCTTTGCTACAACTGAAATGGGTGGGGGTCTAGGGGTAAGGTGGGCCTGTTGCGACCTGATGAGTGGACGAAGTAGATATGCTCGTGGATAGAGCGTATGGCTAACGAAAAGCTCCACTTGAAATATTTTCTTGTTTATCTTTAATGCCTGCGTGTTTTAGTGTTTATTCTAATATTATTATATACTGTAGATTTTCTGAATACAACAACATTTACAGAAGAAGGATTGGGTTAAACTCACTCTCTTGTAAATACATATAGAATGAAAAGGAGAGAGAGAGAGAGAGAGAGAGAGAGAGAGAGAGAGAGAGAGAGAGACTGAGGAATCAAATGAAATACTACTAGGGACAGAGAAAATTCCACAACGTGTAATGGAAATTGAAGAAAGGACACTCCCAAACTTGGTGCAAACTTTTTTTTTAACCATTCTCATATGGTACTCTTAATTCGTTTGCCAATGATAAACAATTGTTGATGTTCAGAGGTTTCATGTATTCATGGTTGGGTTTGTATTCCCTCTTGAATATACCTGTAGAGGTTATTCCCTACACACCCTTCATTACAATAGTTATTACAATGATATGGATAAACACATCTACTTGGCTTATATTTTCTTAATATATTAATTGTGATACATGTTTTAATGTCATACGGACAGAAATTCCTTTCGCTCTTATCATTCGTGTGAGGATAAGAGACAGACGTCTCTAATTGTTAAACAGCCCTTTTCAGTCGTTTACCTGTCCATTGTGGAAAGAGCTATTTGGAGAAATGTAGTTTGATGATATTGTCCTAGGGTTCTCTTTTTAGATAATTTTTTGAGAAACAATCAGGATAGCGAAATTCCCTTTAGATTTTTGAACTCCTTTAAGATATCAAATTCACCTTTCTAATAAATAAATTATAATAATCAATACCTGGAGCTAAACGATATGCATAGGTCTGTTTTACGATTTTTTTACATCATACGACATGGAAGTTCAGCGGAAGCCATGGGGTAATCCAAATATACACACTCAATTTTTTACATTTATTTTTAATATTAATGAGAAGTCCAGAAAGAAACCTTTCCTTCTAGATCACCTCTTACAATCTGTTAGGCATAGAAGATTCATGGTTTTCTGACGATCTGTGGTCGGTTTTGGTGGAAGAGTGTTTCCATTGTGTTCCCAGAGGTTCATAAGTTGATCTGGTCTCATCTCCCTCTCAGGCTCCCAACATTTACCAAATTAGCCTAAATATTCTCAGTGTGGTTCATGTCTGTATCCTTACTTGGCCAGTCAAGCACTGCAGATCCTCTCGACCTTGAAACCATTCCTGGACTACTTCTGGCCGTATGAATGTGGCAGCGGTCGTGAATGAAAAATGACAGGAGCAGGTGGGGAGGAATAATTCCGCTGTTGATGTGAAGGAAGTTAGAAATCCCGAAGAATTTCAATATATTTTTCACCAGTGAAACCTCCACTCAATCCTGGTGATATCATCCATATAATGTAAGAAGATCCAGCCCCAAACGTTAACTGTGACGTGCCCAGGTTCTTGGTCACCTCGTAAATTTCCTCTGTAGTATCTGAAGGGAAAAAATCTAATTTTTAACAATTTACGCTTTTGCTTTTCGTAATAGGGAAAAAAATGCTATATCTGTTTTTGGGAAATAAAATGCTAAGTAACAACCCTTGGAATAAGTTAAGAATGTTTATTAATCTGCAAGGATTAATACTTATAAATCGCATTAACTTTAATCTGCAACAGTCCGTTATGATATGATATTCTTTAATTCAGTAAACAGGCTGTACTCTATATTTATAAAATTTGCCTTACGTGATTATTCATAACATAATAATGCATTTGATTAATGCCTGAAAGCTGGCCATAGTAGAAACAATGGGGGAATGGGGGTTTTCAATGAAGAATTTTTATTTTCACACTTCTCGTGGCAATATAATTCAATTAGCGGAAAAATACATGGTGTTATTGACAAAATTATTATCTTTTGATTATAATATTACCCTTGTTACTTAATTAATTATAATCTGACTGTTTATAATGATTATAGAAACTCACCTTATATTACTCGGTCTTCGGTTTATGTATTCTGCCGTGACTTCTGCTAGTAAAAGACCTTTCGTCACTGCATACAACTCGAGACCAAAATTCCATATGCTCCTCCACAAATTGTTTTTTGAACAAAGGCAAGCCTATCAGCACGATGCCGTTCGGCGAGAAATTCCTTCTTGGCAGGAATTCTATGAGGTAATCCTGCCTCATCCAGACGTCTTCGCACCGTCATAGCCGAAACATTTAATGCCAGACGTTCAACGAAATAGCAATAGTAATGGTAAAAGCATCTTCTTATGCTGCTCGTCGAATGTCGTGATCCTAACGGGTGTCGGTTTCCTTGGTGGAGGTCTTCGAACTGAAATACGTAATTAACATGCAGATACCTAGATAATCAAGATTAATTATAGCCTGTTTACTTATGGGAACGCTATTTGGTATTCTGGGAAGTAAAGAGAAAGAATCACTATTAGAGTTCAACAGGACCAAGGCAACTATAATTTAGGTTTCATGATTTTACGGGTTTTTGTGAAGGTTTATTGTTTAAAAATTTATAAATAAAATGAAATAAATAAATGCTATCCAAAGTCGGTCAATTTCCCAGTCTAAGCATGCCTCCTTTTCCATTATTTACTGCTGCAGGGGAGAACGTCAAGACGCTGTGCAACAGCACGTATTGGAAGCCCACTTTCTCGTAGAGCGACGATCTGCGCCAGGAG
>NC_061095.1:70911786-70929286 GCF_015104395.2 Macrobrachium nipponense
CTAAATGTTAGTATGTGTTGTTTATAAGAAGGTGCATACTTATCAAAACTCGTGCGCTTACATAATCCATTAGCACACTGTGTATTGAAGTGTATGCATACATCCGTCATACATCTATTACTGTAATACTCAAATACGAAAAATATGCGACAGGCAACAGAGGAGGGAGAGGCAGAGCTGAAACAACTGAACAGCCCAAATAAACCGATGTGTAAAATGCAAATGGATGTGATCGGATGTTGCAGCGATACTGAAATGGCAGAATATCACATCATGGAGTCAGCTCAGAAGGATTTATTGGACGACAAAGGATATAATTATGGCAAACTGATTATGTCTAGAATATTACGACTCTGGAATAAAACTTTAAATACTTATTATACTCCTATGCTGCTGTTGGTTCATTATTTAACCATTTTTATATTATTATGTTATATTTTAATTAAATTGAAGGCATATTTCACGGTGTGGCATTTTACCTTGTCAAATTTTTGCCACCCCTCAGAATGAGTCTTTCTAATCATGTCGGCCCCTGTCTGAGAGGCCCCCACCAACCCCTGACCCTCCCCTTTCAGTACCTCGTGAGCTCGTGTCCGGAGTGGATCTGAGTGAAGTGCTGCCGAAACAAATTAAAATTTCTTGTTGTTACTTTCAGTTGCTCACTTTTCGGGAGCCTCTCGCTCGATGGAACATTACCTATACTCTGTTTTTTTCCATCTGTCCATCAGCCTGTGGCGGTCGCGCATGGTAACACTGCGTCCCGGGCTTTAAATAGTTACGCTATGTGTAAGTTTTAGGTAAATAAAAGGATATCTTGGTGTACATTTGCAACTGAAAAGTGTTTTAATAATTTACTGTATGCGAATTACACCGTTAATATTCGAAATGGGATATTATTTAAAGCCCGGGACGCAGTGTTACCATGTGCAAACACTACAAGCGGATGGACAGATGAAAAAAAAAACAGAGTATTCAGCAGAAAGTTAGAGAAATTATACGAAAATCATCTATGTTTATGGGCGATCACTCTACCGCCTCATTGCCCAGGGAAGGTATCAAGCAAGTTTTATCTACTCCTTATGCCAGGGGACAGGAGGACACTAAAACACAACAGCTAAACCCATAAAGCTCATTGCAAGACAAGTGACTACAGATCTGCAAAGCCAAGGCCTCCTGAACCAAAATTGAAGTGACAGAACCCAAACTCTGAAGGAATGGGTTTGATTGCTTTCGTTTCAAGAGTTTTCGTGCCTGTCGAAAGCCTGCAATGTCCTACGATCAAAGAAGTTAGTGTAGGACCGAAGGAGAGTCCTTTGGAGAAAGGCTCCAGTTATCTTACGATCAAGTAGTCCCTCAAAGCAACCTGATGAGGTGATGGTAGGGGTTGGCCTTGGGTGCTATGGCTTTGTGTGGTTGTCTTGTTAGACAGAAACATCAAGATGAACCAACTCTCATTGAAGACACCTTTTGGATATTAATCATACAAAAATTCTATGGGACTTCGCCACTTCTGTATACCACAACCCCACCAGAGATTACTTGTGCCATTAAGCAGTTGTGGGGCAGGCTGCACCCCAAGGGGCATCTCAGGAATTCTGCTGATGGCGTTCCTAAGGGCACTGAGGACTTGAAGAAGGGAATAGGGAACTCTACAGTATCAGAAGGTAAGGGGAATGACATGACCATCTTTTATTATGATAATATTTCAAAGGTGTTCTTTTTTCTTTTTGCAGCAAGTGCCTTAAAATTATATATATATATATATATATATATATATATATATATATATATATATATATATATATATATATATATATATTCCATGCTTTTCGTGATGGGTAACTACATCGTCGTAAATGTTCTTATTCTCCGTCAGGTTAACTGAATATTACCAAACGTATACAAGAAGCTCTCTCTCTCTCTCTCTCTCTCTCTCTCTCTCTCTCTCTCTCTCTCTCTCTCTCTCGTGCCCAACCGATGTTTACGAAATACAGAAAAGCCTAAGCGAAAGTAAGGATGGAAAAGTATTTTCAGCATTATGTAATTTTCCTGTATTAAAGAAAATGAGCGAGATATTTTCATGGCGTAGGCGAATGTAATTTTGGAAGTGCAACTTTTTCTACATGCTAGTTATGATTAAGCGTAAGAGAGAGAGAGAGAGAGAGAGAGAGAGAGAGAGAGAGAGAGAGAGATTCTCAATAAAACCATGAATTATTTTTCGGTAATATTTCGTTTTAAACCATTATTGCATTATGGACTGAAACATAATTTACCAGAGTTTTGAGTTTTATTTGAAAATTTTTCTGAGAGCATTTTCGTCAGCAAATGATTTTTTTTTTTTTAGAGACATTGGACCCACCATTATTTCCACAATTCCTGGGACCACTGTGGGAAAGTAGGGTTTTTTTTTTTAGGGGGGAGGGGGGAACAATAAAAAACGTAAAAACACACTGAAACAACATTACCTAAATCCCACAGATAGTTTTCATTCAGATTAAGGTGAGGTTTATGGAATGTTTTCAAAATAGTCATTCACTAGGATAAGGACGGGGTACACTACGTCAAGTTAAGTTTTGGTGAGGTTGGTGGGTTAGGTTAAGGTTAATGTTGGGTTGATTAGATCATTTACGAACGATACAAACATATGGAACGTTCAAAGCAAAAATTAAAAACACGGGATAATATTTTTCAAGTACAAAATGCAGTAATGGTTTTGAAGTAAAATATTACTTTTTACTCACATTCACAAACCAGAACAATTACCTTAGAAATTGCAACATCAAAGGTGTCTTTGCAACATCCACCCAGAATACTCGATTCTGAATCACTTCCTCCAGCCAACATGTTGATGAACTTCAGAGGAGATTGTATTCACTGACAACATCTTCCTTTGCGTGCAAGAATCAAGTTATGCATAGGATTTCATGTTCTGACAACAAAGATACTTCATGCTCTGACAACTTAACTCGACACTTCATGTGTGACAACATGGCATTTCACTTTTTGACAATACGGCATTTCTATACTCTGACAACACAACACGGTCGGCGCTTCCTGTTCTGACAATGACAACACTGCCCTTCGTGTTCTGACAACACGGCTTACAGTTCTGACAACACGAACTTAGACACTCCCACAATAATCACAGGAGATCCTTCTCTTTTGAAACATTTCCTCTTCATTGCTTTGGTTCCTGTCAATGTCAAGACTCGACTTAATGAACTGGAAGCTTTCAGCTTTACACACCCCCCCCCCCCCCCCCCCATCTCTCTCTCTCTCTCTCTCTCTCTCTCTCTCTCTCTCTCTCTCTCTTCTCTCTCTCTTTCTTTCTGGACTGACTTCAGTGTACGGTGTTATATTGTGACATACATTTGTATCATTGACATTTTGCGTTCTGTCAGGAACAATCATACCGTTATATATGAACAACTGTCATATTTAGGGAAAACCTCAGCCATATTACGAAACAAGCTGCGATGATGCCACTCGAGACATTTCATTCCTCCACTGGTGATATTGAAGTGGAAATGATTCATTTTGTAAACGAGGTATTTGATCGTATGTGTCCGTTACATTTTGCACAATGCGTACTTTCATCTCCCCTTATTCCCAGGGCTTATTCCCCTCAAGTGTGGATCTTCCATTAAGATAAGGATGTTTCCAATCAGGGAAAGTAAACTTTGCCCCGAAGGTTTTTGGCTTCGTTTGGTTTTGGGTTCTGGCTGATTTTGGGGGAATCTGGATTCAGTTTCCTCTTCTGCTGTCGAGGGTTTTCATTCTTCTCTGGCTGATCAGAAGTCAGCTGATGTTGTCTTTGGCTACGTTTGACTTGTCAGTGTCAATGGTAATTATACATACATATAATTTCTGACTATTCAATATCAAATAGTGATTATACATGGGCTACATACATACATACATACATACATACATACATACACAGACAGAAACAAAACTTTGTGTAGTTCAGGTGAAAAGTCTTAACACTCAGATCAGTATTGATTGACCGATCAATTCCTCCATCACCTTATCACCTGTTTGTTCCTCGTTCATTGCAGTAGTGATGAAGGAAGGACCCTTTGTTCTTAGACATAGATTCAAAAGCCTTATGTTGTTAATGAAGATGGATGGATACAGTCAATGTATTTTTGATATTGCATTAGGTCTTATTCCTGGAGAGGTTTCAGATACAGTTAGAACGAAAGTCTATAATATAATTTTTCCCGATGTTTTAGGATTGGCTAATATATTCTTTTATATCCTACATTACCGTGAATCATCACACCACGACTGAGCAGTTATGTCTTCATACACCCGTTGTTCTATATAACTAGTATTGTACTGTTATTTCCCTTTGGCTCGAGTCTCTACCCAAACAGGTATTTTAAGCGTTAAATGGAACATATAGATTATATTACAATCTCTGTAAGCGTCAAACACTTATGGACTTTGGCTCCCACCTTTCCTGAAACCTCTGTAGGATAATAGCCAGTGCAGAGTCAGAAATACGATGACTGCATCCATTTATCTTCATCTATCAAATAGGGCATTTTGAATTTCATGTTACTGGAACAGAGGGTCATTTGCCAATATTCATAATGAACGAAGAACAAATTGGCAACAATTAGAAGCTGGTGGAGAGAGAGAGATCCATCAGTCTATATCAAATTGAGTGTCAACAATTTTCAACAAATCAACACATTAATTAGTACTTTATATAAGTCTCATTTTTATTCGCAGTCAGTTTTCGAGTAATTGATAACAAAACGTTTTGTCAAATACGACATATGACTTCAAATATCCAAATCACCACTGAATATTAACAAATTACAAGTAACCCTTGACCTCTCATCAACTCGACTGAATAAAATCCCTGACAAAAGAAGAAACAGAACTCGATTCAGATTCCCCCCCCCAAAGTAGTTAAGAACCAAAACAAAGAGGCCAAAAGCCTTCTAAGCAAAACTGACTTTTCCTTAACAAGAGGCATCTATTTGGCAACAATCCTTTCTCTTTATGGAAGATACACTCTTGAAGGGAAGCACTGAAATAAGCTGAAATAAAAACTTATAACGAGGGAAATTGCGCCAGGCTCTCAGGAGGAAAGGTGGAAAAGAAATTAGAAAGATCAGAAGCAGAGCGGATGTTTCCCAGGAATGCTGTTTCAGCCCTTTTACAGTTAGTTACAACGAGAGCGGGATCCTTCACGTCAGTTACACAGGGATATTGAATTCCAACGGTTGGAACGAGGGAGAATTGAAAACTTGAGACTTTCTTTGAAGTGGTCGAGTATCATCAACTTTTGGGCGGTCTATTTCTCACATTCCTACAGATATTCTAATGGATTCAGTTTCACTTCAACTAGGACTATTCCAATTTGTCAGAAACCTTGAACAGTTTTTCTGTTGGTTTGTCTAGTAATAAAACATGACAGAGTAATGTTTTTTTTTCTTTTTTTTTTTTGAGCATTTGGTTAAATCCATTAGTTATCTAAAATTTTCATTATATTGTTTCTTCACTCTTTTGGGCCGGTTTTTATTTTACTTTCTGACTTAAGAAGTAGTGCTTTTTGCCTTACTATAACTGACTCAGGGAAGTTATACCTTCTGGCTTTTTTCTTCTGACTCAGGAAGCTGTACCTCTGACATCCCACCAACTCAGGGAGATTGTATACCTCTGACTCAGGAAGCTCTACCTTCTGATTCCTGCTCATAGCCTCAAGTCACAGTCAGCAATCCCCGCCTCCCTCCCCCTCCCCCTCTTTTTTTATTCATTACACAGTTCCCCGTTAAATGAAACCCTTCCGTGGTGCTGTTCATATCCATTGTAGACCTTTCCTACAATATCTAGACTGCTTTGCATGATGCACTCGTTCAATGAGTGGAGTCGCTTTTTGAGAGAGGAATTTAGTGATGCTGAAGACTCTCTCTCTCTCTCTCTCTCTCTCTAATTTGGGATTATTTAATTTGAATATATTTTTAACAATGAATATGAGATAGTCTGCAGTAACTGTGATGCAGAATTGCAAGATTTCTAGTCATTAACACCTTTTTAATAATACTACTAATCAATCATATTAACACTACCCTTCACCCTCTACCATTATTCATTTTCAATTATTTACTATATTATCATTTGATGGTCTGTATGAAATTTGCATTTGAGGAAAAGTGTCACACCGTTCCCGCAGAGTTTTTCAAGTCTTTTAGTAAACAAAATGGGGAGTCATTTTTGAATATGCAGGTATTCACTGCCTAATTATTTCTTTATTATTATTATTATTACTATTTATTATTATTAATTATTATTATTATTATTATTATTGGAAAGGAAATGCAATGTATATAGAAATAAACAATAATTCTTAAGTCAAAATATATTACCACATACAAAGACCTCCCGAGAAGCTGTTCTGATCATATTATATTCATGAGAGATTAGAATGTTATCGGTAATAATGAGATAGAGCAGAGAGAGAGAGAGAGAGAGACCCGAGAGAGATCGAGAGAGCGAGAGTGAGAGAGACGAGAGAAAGAAGGAGAGACTGCCACATTCACACCTTAACTGCCGAATAAAATCAAGTCCTGTTTCGTCAACCGTTTTATTTTGAACTGAAACGTTTTTAAATTGAATTTTATTATTCATTTCAATTTATTGATAACTTAGGGTCTCAAGGCCAAATACAATAACCTTGTCAGTCTGCAATGCTGAACGATAATTACGACTAATTAATAAATATGAATCTGTCAGGCAGAGTAAATGATTAAGAAAATCATTCTTTCAAAAATTAGTGCAGATATCATACGAGAGATAGAGAGAGAGAAGAGTCTTCACGCCATTAAATTCGTCTCTCAAAAAGCGACTCTCTCTTATAAACGTGTGCTATATGAAAACGCAAAGAATATTGGAGCAAAGGAGTCGGCTAACGGATAATGAATAACACCACGCAACGGTTTTCTTTGTTTTTGTTTAACTCAGTAAAATAAATAAATAAATAAATAAATAAAAGGAAAATTATGCTTGAATACTTTAAATTATGGATTACAATGGAGTTTGTTTACATAGTAACCTTACCCGTCATTATAACTCAGAATCCACAGTGATATTTGTCATTCTAATAATATATATATATATATATATATATACTATTATATATATATATATATATATTATATATATACACGTATGTGGTTTAAATATGAAAAATCCCTTGCTAATATAGGCCTACTCCAATATCATGGTTACTGGAACTATCCCCATTTATAGTTACAGTTGCAATATAACTGTCGTTAGAGGAACGCAAGAATCAGACAGAACCGTAAATGACAGTTGTCTTAACAAAACATAATTTATAGTTACCACAAAAAGAACAATTCTCAATTTAAAAAAAAAAACAATTAAGAAAAATATGATCAAATAAATAACTGGAAAATATGGTTGAAAGTACAGCACGGTCTATTTATTCTTTCCCGTGCTGAAAAATGTTTGTACCGTATACTAACTAACAAATGTGCCACCTTAAGTATCTGAAAAATGTACCATGCACCAGCAGAATTGCCGTACCGTATCCTAAAAATATCGTATCTCATGCAACAAAATTCGTAAGTAAAACTACCATAAAAACCGGAGCGTACACTAACAAATACCGTAGGCCCGCACCTTAAAATTTTCGTACCGTATACTAGCAGAAATGCTATACCGTACCTGATAAATTTCGTACCATACTCAAATGGAAATAACGTACCCGTACTGTACCGTACTTTCCAGTCCAACCCTCAGTTAACAAGCAGTTCCAATTTAATGACTCCAACACCGCTATTCAACCTCTGTAGCTCTCTGGCGCTGTTCTGACAAAGACTAAGGGTTTTTGTGTACATGGATAGCCGAGTGGTCTCTGGGTCATCTTATCCAAAAATGTATAGGATTATTTAGTATTAATTTAGTTTGAACTATTATTTAATATTGGAGTTTTTATGCTGTGATCGAAAGTCTCCTTAACATGATCAGTAGGAAACTCGTGTTCAAATCTATCGCGAAGTACGTTACCGAGATATTTATCTTCGTTTGTTTATGTTTTACTGATAAACACGGCGCTTATGGTTGTGATGATGGTAATATATAAAACTTTACTACGAAATAAACCAACGTCAGAAAAGTTCAAAACACAATGAAGACACAGGGAACATGATATTTGCAAGTCCAAAATGTATTGCTGGTTTCAAGTTGAATTTTACGATATGCTGTTTATTATCTGCGACTATAAAAGCTCATATACGTCGAACTTAGTTAAATATTCCTACACGAACCATTGTATTTCAATATAGCCGACTCCCTAGCCTCGTTTGAATTCAGAATGGTGTAGAGATAAATAAATTTAATTTGAAATCGGTGACATGACAGAACATTTTTCTGTTGCTATGTGGCATCGTCGCCCATTGCCTGACGCCGCCAGGATTTTGATTCGTTAATAATTTCACTTTTAACGATGCTTCTGAGAGATAGTTACTATATCTGTGCCTTAAGCACTTCAATAATCGTACATAAGTGCTCAGTGAGAGCAAAATAACACACTGGAACAGAGCAATTAAATTTGAATGAACGCGTTTTACGATGTCTTAGAAGTCGATAACACCGCAACGCCAAACTACAGACTACCTTATCACCAGAAGTTGTTCAGAGACCAGTGTTGCCATGCCTTCCTTTACCTCTCTTAACATCGTATGGCTCATGGAAAATTATCGTATTTACTATGATATTTTGGTACATTAGTATTAGAATTAAAGTTAATTATATCGCGCAATATGTTGTTCTATCATTTTTAAATTTGAAAGCTTCAGAATATTCAGAGAAAAATGTATCGGTAACTATAAAACAGTTACTAAACTTGGACGTTTATTTCCGCTGGCTTGCTGGCTAAGGTATGTTTTACATTAGGTGCGCGACGATCATTATTAAAAAAACAAAATCTTGGATGAAGCCCCAAGAGATATTTCTAGAACCTTGATGCCTCAGACATTTTTCTTATTTATAAAGGGATTCCAGTTCATCTCTGATGCTTTTAATCACTAATTGTCTCCTGGGATAAAGAAACATTAGATAAATGAAAAGGAAATATGCTGCTTCTTGCGAACTTGTAGAGAATCGTCATTTTAAAAAAGATTTCAGAACTGAAGGTTTTCTCCGGTTCAACCAGGAAATATTAATGTTATTATTACGCAGTAGGCTGAACATTCAAGATGTATTAAAATATAGTACTGATATAAGAGGTTTGCCTATGCTAGAAAGTAGAGAGTTTTTTATTTCTTTTTAAGGCTTGCTTCTCCCCGTAGGGAGGTAGTGCTGTCATTGCACCTCACGCGGTGCACTGTAGGCATTTCTTGCAGTTCCTTGCAGCGCCCCGTCGACCCTTAGCTGCAACTCCTTTCATTCATTGTACTGTACCTCCGTTCATATTCTCTTCCTTCCATCATATTTTCCTCAACCCTCTCGTAGTAATTGATTCGTAGTGAAATTAGAATATCACGAAACAACTATTTTCCCAACTTCTGTTGAGACGACCCAAGGCAACACCAACATAAAGCAGCATAATTCCCTCGCCAGCCTTTGGTTCATGAACAAGAATTTGTTCCTGGCTAAGTTATGAAGCCGCGTCATGAATAGCTGATTCCTCATAATGCTTTGCTCCACATCGCATTGCTCCGCAGTGAGGGTAAATGAGGAATTCCTCACTGTCGTGAGGACGGAGGAATATAATGATTCGCTTTGTGCTTGGTAATGCTTCTCTGTGGGTCTAAATTCTTTTGACTCTTTGTAATTGATTTATGATTCATAATTGAAGTGGGATTTTAAGGGCACCTTTTCTTTTTATGACGACTTTCGTGTCATAATAGCAGAGAATAAAGAGAAGATAGTGATGGGAAATGTCTTAAGGGGAAATATTGTTCCTCGGGGGACCTTGTAAAGGGAATTAAATCTTGCAGGTACACAGAAAAAAAGACACCACACAAGTGATGAAAACGACTTTCATACATTTTGACGAGATTTATTAAGGAATTGCAACGTCAAATATGTTTCCATTTCTCCCAAAATATTATTGAGATCTTGCAGTTTCAGTATATATATATATACATACACATACAACATATAATCATGTTTTTGGAGATATATATTATATATTATATATATATATATATATATATATATATAATATATATATATATATAATATCCTATATATATATATATATATATATATATATATATATACCTGATACCATGTATGTATATGTTATGTGTGCACGTCTTTTTAGGTTTATTGGAGGAAATAGGCACCAAAACCTCAACTATTGAACACGATGCAATCCAGACTCAACTCCCAGGAATTGACAGTCAATCATTCCTGTTCGTTTAGTCCCAAACACTTGCTCCCTCATCCTCCGGAAAGGAAAAGAAAAAAATTACCAGAGGCGTCTCCACTGAAAGGGAACAAAAGGAGTTGATTCTTGGCCCACCCAGAATTCCTCGGCATCAAAGGACTCCATTCCGCTCCTCCCGAGTGTCGAATGGCTCATCAGAAACTCCTAAATACATTATGACTCTGATTTTAGGGCTCAGATCTTCTCCCATCAGACGTCAAAGTTCCTCCTTATTGGTTTTGTTTGAGGTTCTGCAAAAGAGTGTTTTGTGCTCTGCATTTTCACCTCCTTCTCTCTCTCTTTCCTTCCTTCCTTCGTCCAATTTACTTTGGCGTTTTGTGGTTTCTCCCCAATTGAAGTATCTATTAAATTTTAGTTTTTAAACTTTAAAATTCAATTTAATCGTCAAAACTAGAACATTGTCCAGGCAGTAGGAATGTATTTAATATCCTTTCTCCTGCCTTTCTGGAATACATTGGCGTTTTATCGGTTTTACACCAAATTAAATACCCGTTTATTTATTACAAAAGTAACTAGCCAGCAAATTTACATCGTTGCCAAGACAAAAATATATTTAATATTGCAATAGGTTTCACAGGATGAGTGATATTATTATTTATTTATAATAAAAATGTATATAGAATGTAGATCAAATTTACTTGATTGTCAAGACAGAATATATTTCAAGTTCTGACAACTTTTATAACAAGGTGGTGTTGAAAAGAGCAATGTATGTGATCAATTTGCAAACTTGAATCGGATCCATGAAGAAGGAAAAACTCGTACGAGAAATCGAGAAGAAGAAGATGAAAATGATAATGGCTCCACGAATAAGAAGAAGAAAGTTTTAGTGAATATAAATTAAACCGAACAAACGTGAGAAACGTCATAAATGTATAGGAAAAAAGAGAATAAACAAGGAAACGAAAGATAAATACAGTGGAAAGACGATCAGATATTTAAGGAGAGGGGAGAGAGGGAAAATGTGAGAAGTTTCTCGAATACCAAGAGGCGGGGAATGAAAATATGAGAAGGATCAAATATATGAAAAGCAAGATGACAGAATCGGAAGAAATGGAGAGGGGGGATAATAAATAAAGAATAGGGAAAAGTGTGGGAATGGCGAAATGAATGACTCGAGGGAACGAGAATAACTGAGAGAGAAGAATCCATGAGGGAAATCGTAAGAAGAAGAGGAGAAGAAGAAATGGTTTCCTGCAGACTGAAATGGAATGATGAATGGTTTGAAGAATATGAAGGAGTTTTGGGATAAGATATAAAGTCGAATTAACCATCTGATGCGTGGCAAGATGGAGAGAGACGTACGAGAGAAAATATGAAAAAGCACGAAAGAGAGAGAAGTCCAAAACATTTGTTTAACAGAGATGTCATGTGGCAGTAAAAACAGATGAATAGAAAACCGACTAAAATTGAAGGAATGAGAACCAACACAAGAACTGCATAGAGGGAGATTTTGAAATCAAAGGAAGCACAGCCTATTGACACTATACAAGAGCTTTTCTGCAAACGTACGAACCTAATCCAACACAACCTGGTGCATTGTGGGAGTCCGCTTTCTTGCTGTGATGTTTATGGCTGCAGGCTTGCCATGTCTGGTTGGAAATGAAAATCTCTCTCTCTCTCTCTCTCTCTCTCTCTCTCTCTCTCTCTCTCTCTCTCTCTCTCATATTACTGCTTGACATGATATGGCGTAGAGAAGAATCTCCCTTTAATTACTTTCTCAAATTTAAGTAAATCTCCCGTCCGTCCCTCTGCATATTTGTAAATCCAGATGAAAAAATTTAAACATTATAATCTTATATCCTTTTACTTATTTATTTATTTATTTTACCTATCGACTGAAAATTTTAAGGTTTTGTGATCTTTATTGTGAAAGTTAGTCAAGTGTGACGCTTTGGAAAACACGTGACAAACCAGTAATAAAAGCACATTCTTTAGTTTCTTCTTGAATGGTTACGAAAAAATTTAATGGTTACGAAAAAAAACCACTGTAGAAACAGAGTTTGAGCTAATCAATAAATAAATTAAAGAAATACGAGCTTTGAAATTTCAAAGACAGAGAACTTGAGCAAAGATTGAAAGTTCTGTTTTTCTGTTTATTCATTTAAACTTGTTTCCTGTGGCTTTTTCTTTTTAACCATACATGACAAAAATATGAAACAAACACAGACACGAACAATTAAACAATGTGCAACGCAAGTGAAAACAAAAAGATTACATCAGAAACAGAAACAAAATTGCTAGACGAAAAACAAACGTCGAATGATATAGGTCAGGCTGTGGTTTGATTTATGTCCAGACTTTGAAACACGTTGTACCTTTTGTAGAGACAGGCCTTTCTTTTGCATATTAGTTTTTCCTTTTTTTATTTGTAGAGAGGGAAGGAAGGCAGTCCTGGAGTGAATTGAGATCTAGGGAAAGGGATATTGTGATATTACCTTTTTGTGAGTGACACCATTTTGTGAGAGATGATGGACGACGAGAGATAGAGGGGAGAGTTGAAGAGAGAGAGGAGAGAGCGGAGAGAGAGAGGAGAGAGCACCTGGCTGCTTCTTCATGTTGACAAAATAGTTAAACAGAAGGGAAGTATATGATGCTTGTTGTTGAGATGTAGTGACCGAATTATTATCTTTACTTAGTCCTGATACTGGCTTGCAGTTCTGTTGAAAAACTTAAGTAGAGAAATATTATTGCTTTCTATTTAAATATTCTATTATGTATATATCCAGGCAATCTGGTTGTGATGTCATCAAAGACAGTTGTAGTTTTCGTCATGAAAAAATCTCTTACAGTTTCTTGTTCACATGGAAAGGTGGACATTACATTCTCATAAATATTTAGAAATTTATTGATGCCATGAAGACTGTCATTGACCATTTGGAATTGTTTACATTATATATTTTGTTACAAAATCGAGGTATCCTGGTTTGTTTCCCCTTGAGTGAATTATTGTTATAATAACTTGAAAAAGAAAATTTATGAAGAGTGATTTCATATCAAAACTTGTTTATATTTGATCAAAAATGTCTTTTGAAAGTTGTAGCTGATTCATTGATAATTTTAGTTTGTTTTCTCAATTATTTTATACAACCTGTGTATCATTCAACTGTTATGGAAGAGATACATGGCATTTAGTACAGGCTTCGCAATACTATTGAAATACCTGTAATTAGAGAACGTAACTGAATACCTGATTATGGCCATTAACAAAAATATATAATATAATATAAATATATATATATATATATATATATATATATATATATATATATATATATATGTGTGTGTGTGTGTGTGTGTGTGTGTGTGTGTGTGTGTGTGTAACTGTAAACAACAGAAGCCTCATCAAACGCACCTCTATTTTTTCCCCAAAATGATTATTGACCAGGATTTTCCAAAGTTCATTTTTTTCCGCAGTGATCATTAGTCGTCAAATATGATGGCATAATTCAATAGTATTTTTATTCTGCCCCTCATCAGGGCATTTTTGTGGCACAATGTAGTTGTGGGAACACTTCCTGATGTATGGGTACACTGAAATGGTTTCAGTGTGGCTACAGAACAATGAAGTCATTATAATTACGAAGTGAATGTTATTTATATGTCACATCTAAATAAGTGCTCCGTTCACAATCTCAGTCTTGTTTTCTCTGGCCTGGAAAGGAAGGTCTCCTTCTCCAGTTATCGTGTTCTCTCGCCAGAAGTAATTCAGTTCAATCCCCCAGATAACACTCAATTCATAGGATGATTTGACCAAGGATAACGACTTCCCCAGAGGTCAAAATGGCTGTCCCTTCCCAATCATTTCCTTTCTTGCACGTTGATAATGAAACTGACTACCACCTGCCTCTCTACGGGTAGTCAGATGGAGACCTCTTGTCTGGAGTCCCTGCCTCGGTCTGTCTATTCCTGTACTCACTGACTCACTGCCCCCCTTTCACCTTCGTCTCAGAGTCTCAAAACATCACTTATCCGTCTCTTCGTCAGACCAACAAATTATAGTAGTTGTGCCTCTGGGATGATTGTTTGGTTTTGTGACTCCAACTTAATGGTTGATTTTGCTGCTAGAAGACATCCTAGCTGCTGCAAGAGCTTCACTCTGAGGAGGAGGAAGGATTTTAGTGACATTACACCCTTTTGGAGTCACGCCTGCAGCGGCAGTTGGGGTAAGGTTTAGCTTTGTTGTGTGTACATAACGCATGTGTGTGTCATTCGATACTTGCTGAATTTAACTGATGATTGTTTGCATCTAAACGCAAGTATATTTGCATACGAACCTGTGAATCTCCCCACGAAATATTTGTTTCAAATATATGACATTCAGTAACCACTGAAAGAATCCGAGATCTGTTTTTATTGGCAAATTGCAATTCTTGAGGACGACTGCCAACAAGATTCGCTCAGTCCACCAGCCACCGGAGTACTTTATAGCAGCTCTCGAGTTTATGAAACAAAAGAGCTCGTGCGAGAAGTCTCTTCTGTTCAAAGCCTTCGTCTGAGGCTGCTTCTCCGTTCTCCACAAAGTTGCTGTTATTGACTGTCGAAAATATCTGGCATATAATTGCGAATGTGTGTATATGTATGCATTTGTGTACTGCATAAAGAAAACCATCGGATCCATAAAAATGACGAAGGATTTCATATTGAACTGCAACTGCATTCTTCACCGGATAGACGGCAGAAAATGAATTTGACGAACGTATTGGTTGATTTTCAGGGAAATTTACATTTAACTTTGGTCCAATGAATTATATATCTCTCCCAACTATGATTTCGATTCATTTAGCTTTGTGTGACTTTAATAACAAAAGTCTTCGTTGCATCTTCGTCATTTTAAAACAAAGGAAGGAAGTAACGTTTGTTTGACTACTATTAACTCTTTAACAAGATGAGAAAGTTCGTCAATAGTTCTTGCTTGTTTCAGCATATTGACAGCAGAGGTCGCCTTTCGCTTTCTTTCTAGAGAAAGACTTGGTATTGATTTTCTGCCTATCATTTTCTTGTGGTATTCGCTTATAGTATACTATATATATATATATATATATATATATATATATATATATATATATAAATATATATATATATATATATATATATATATATATATATATATATAACAAAACAAAACCAACCAAAGAATAGCCGGGTTATAAGTCTGAAAAACACCTATTACGGTTCCCACGCTTTATTTCATCATCACAACCTCTCGCCAACATAATGGAACCCCTAAACAACAAACAACCCCCTTTTTCCCGTGAGGTTCAGGACTCTACCCCATACATATCCTCCTGAACTGTAGTCGATCTGGAAGTCGAAGAACGCTGCTTGAATTCATCAGGCCAAATTCAGTCAATTATTTATTGAGTTAAATTCATTATCATTTCGATGAATATCTGACACAGATGGAGGGGAAAGCGACCCAAGAAACATCACCAGTTAAATGTCTGTTAGATGTTGTGAATTGAACATAGATATTATATGAATATTCCAAGGTGGTGCCAAATGACCCACAGCACCTCAGAGTCAGCGGGAATCAGATGTTGGAGGGTGGAAGTGCCGTTACTCAGTCTGTTGCAAGTGGCTTCTTACTTTCCTTATAAACATATATATATATATATTAATATATATAATATATATTTTATATAACTATATATATATATTTATATATATATATATATATACATATATATGTATATATTATATATAGTATATATAATATATATATATAGTCTATATATACACATATATATATATATATATATATATATCATATATATAATAGTATATATATATATATATATATATATATATATATATATATACACACATATATATATATATATTTATATATATATATATATATATATACATATAATATACCCTTACCCAGATATATATATATATATATATATATATATATATATCTATTATACATATATATTAGATATATATATATAATATATATATATCATATATATGATATGTATAATGTTTTTTTTTAAAAAAGCGAATACCACGGAAAAAAATAATAGGCAGAAATTCGTAGCCGAGGCGCTTTCGTCCTTTTGAGAGGACATTGTCAAAGGACGAAAGCGCTTGGCTACGAATTTCTGCTTACTATTTTCCCCGTGGCATTCGCTTATATCATGATGTCCCGTGCATCTATTGTGATTTTTTTTAAGGGCTTTTTGATGAATATTTTTTTCTTTTTAAGCTTATTAATTATATATTATATATATATATCTATATATATATAATAATTATTATAATAATATATATATTATAATATAAATAATATATATATAAAGGTTTTTTTGCCACGAAGGGAAAAAATGAAAAAGCGAGATAGCCGAAAGTACTCGGCTATCTCGCTTTTTCATTTTTTTCCTTCGTGGCAAAAAAACCTTTATTTATACATAGCATCACGTTTTATATACTTCGTGATCAGTTATTCATATATATATATATATATATATATATATATATATATATATATATATATATATATATATATATATATAATATATATACATATATATATATATATATATATATATTATATATATATATATATATATATATAATGATATGGTATATGTATATTTATATATATATATATATATATATATATATATATATATATATATATATATATATATATATATATATATATATATATATAATATTCTACTTGATAAAAATCCACTTAAGCTCAATATAGATTTCATGTTCATTCGTAACAGACTTCTGAAATGACCAGATGAGGAAGTCCAGAAGAGAGCTTGATGCCCACCTTCCACAGGGGTCTGGATTATTGAATATCCATTTGACGATTGGAAGGAATATATCAGAACGGGTACATCTCACTCTCTCTCTCTCTGACATGGCATGAGTCTTTACAGAATCCTGTGTCAGGTATCGCAGCGCACTGATTGAAGAAGAGCCAAATGTGTGTTCATAGATATCGCCGATTTCGGTCGACAAATGAACTAACTATCCAATTTATGAATATTGCTGGGAAAAAAACATAAGTATGCTTTATGGTCTCTGCGAAACTCGTGTAAC
>NC_061095.1:70934286-70941786 GCF_015104395.2 Macrobrachium nipponense
TGAACATTTGATTCATAGAGCAGGTACAAAAACCTTTTCTCCTGTTACGCCTTTCAACCCTTTTTATACTACTCAATTTACACTTTAAAGCCATGAATGGGCCTCATTAGTACCAGCGCTTGGCCTTTGGCCTAATTCTGTATTCTATATTCTTTGTTCCATACAGCTGTCCAACCACACCAACTCCTCTTTTTCAATGTCTTAAGACTTAAATGGCTGGAAGAGCCCCTTCAGTGCTTGGCTTTGTAGTCAGTTTTTCATAAATCAGTGACTCAATCAGGAATCCCTGGAATAAATTCTTGAGTCACTTATTCTTACTGCATTCCTCTGGCCGTGATAACATTCAACCATTTGACATTCGGGAATGAATTCCCAGCGGCCATTGTTCCAGTGAATTGCCTCTGGTGGGAATCTGTTTGGAATATAGCTACAGCGCTTATGCATCGTCGGTTCGGACTTTAGTAATTCAATTCGTTTTGTGATAAAAATTCTCTGGAAATATTTCAGTTGTTTTATGTTCATACCTTTGTTCATGCATGTGTAAGAAGACGGTATTCGAAATAGTATCGACTGCATATTATTATTGTTGTTATTTTTGTTTACTATATCGTGTATCATTATCAATACCATAATTCCCATGGAGGTAAAATATAAAAGACCACTAACTCAGAAGGCAGACAAGAGCCCTGTATCACAACAGAGCAACAAAGGGAAGATAAAATGTAAACATGAATTTGACGCAAATGATTCGAGGATCGAATCTCCCTCCCAATGGGACTCTCTCTCTCTCTCTCTCTCTCTCTCTCTCTCTCTCTCTCTCTCTCTCTCTGTTGGCATCTGTGCAGATGCCATGGTGGGCTTTTCAACGGTAGGTTAATATTGGATGTTAATATTGGTTGCTTGAGTTCCCAGAGAACCATTCAAAGCGACCTTGCAATTGCTCCGTTGTTGTTGCAGCTGCCTGCGTTGTTTCTTCGTTTCTCGATAATTGTGTATTTTCAATAATCGTACTTACATACATGAGTGTCTTTTATTGCAATCTAAGGGTTCTATGAAGTTGAAAGGCCCATTACAACATTATATTTACGCGACAAAAATCATTTATTTTTTAGATTAACAAACTTCTGGATTCCTGTTCACCAAATGAACAGATTCACCAGTGATCAGGGAAAGACAAGGATTCAGTTCGAAATATAAGGATTTTGTGGCGTACATAGTCTTTTAATGAGCCTTTTATTTTATTTTTTATACACATACATACATACTCTGAACATTTAAAAGTAAATATTTGAGACATATGTATATTCTTACTTATAAAAAGATTTCATATTTATATTTATAACCATATTCTTCATTTCTCGGCGGATTTTTATAAAGACAAAATAAGGGAAACATTATTTCATAAGCGAAATTAGTTCATCTAAAATATTAAAGCATTATACCCGTCACACATTTACAATATATAACTTATTATGTTTATGATCCTAAATAGCCCTTTCAGTTTAAGCTCAGGACTTTTGACGAAGTCGTTCTTTGAAACTTATCCGAGAGCATTAAAAAGCCATTATGGGAATCTGTTTATCTAGATCATCAGTTAAGGGAAAGAAACCATTAGTTTTCCATGAAGCTTTGAATGGAAGGTGGTGGGGATCTCTGAGAGGACACTTTGGGAGATAAAGAAAGCGCTCAATGAGGATGGAGGATATGATAATATTGATTCTCTCTCTCCTCTCTCTCTCTCTCTCTCTCTCTCTCTCTCTCTCTCTCTGACTATTTATATGTATAAGTATCCGTATCCATCTATCTATATGTATATACATATAGCATAAATATACTTCAAGAAAGAAACAGTAATTAATAAATGAAAAGACAGAATAACAGATATGTCTCTACACTTCTCATGAAAGCCTTTAAAAATCAGTCATTTTGAGAGAGACAGAGAGAGAGAGAGATGGAGAGAAGAGAGAGAGAGAGAGAGATAGAGAGAGAGAGAGAGAGAGAGGAGGAGATGGCGCATACCTATACACAGCTTCGCGGACACAAATTATTCCAATATGGATTACAGACCAAAAAGCTGAACTCAAACGATTGCATGACTGCGCGGAATATTAATGTATACATAAAAAAAGTGACTCCGCTGGATTTCTCGGATGACTCTTATAAAAGAACGAAATAATTAAAGGACTTCTCTCATGCAGAGGTCAAACTACACAGTGAAAAAGGTTTTCGGGAAATTCTGATGGAACAGAATAATAGAATTGCAGTTCCAGCCATGAGCGGGAAAGGTCCCGACCGCTTTTTATTCAGGGGAGAGGCAGATGTTCTCTCTCTCTCTCTCTTTCTCTCTCTCTCTCTCTCTCTTTCATGTATATATAATATAAAATAAAATGTATGTATGTATATGTATGTATGTGTATGTGTGTAAGTGCGGGTATGAGAAAGCAAACCGTGAAAGAAAGTCAAGAATTGGGCAGAGTCTTTCCCAAAAAGCGACATTGAAAAGGAATGGGAAACGATGTCCCTGAATCACTGATCCTTCAGCAGCCAGCAGAGCAATGGTTCCAAGTGGCCTCCCCTCTAACCCTTCCCCCATCCCCCCAAAAAATATGTCCTTAATAAAGAGAGTATTTCAAATTGCCATGTTCAGCATGTAATATTCACGGAAAAATCGAGCCGTTTAAAAATGTTTTTGCATTTCGTTTTTTTTTTTTTTTTTTTTTTTTTTTTTTATAAAAACCAAAAAAAAAGAAATAAAAAAATAATTCTTTTCTCGTAGGATAAATTGAAATCTTTGGTAGTAATTGAGTCATTCCTTTAGATCTGAGTCATCACCTTAGGAATTGAATAATTACCTTGGGAAGTGAATCATCACCTTGTGAACTGACTCATTACCTTGGGAAGTGAGTCCTCACCTTGAAACCGAGTCATTACCGATGTCAGGGTTCTCGTTTGTTGAAGGTACAACATAAAGTGGCTAATTCGGTTTCCCTTTTGGGCAGATGACGACATCGAAATATCGGCCATGAAGGAAATGGGACGAATTCGGTTCCTTTGATCTGCTGGATGATATTCGTCGATGCATTTCACCTGACGACCTCGATAAAGGGACACTGGAATTATACCGTTTTGTCAAATGTCTTTCGTTATATTCACCGATTATTCCCTTTACTGTACCTCCGTTCATATTCACTTCTGTTACGCTTTTCAAATCTTTCTGCTCTCAATTTCCACTTCAGCACCGAATGACCTCGTAGATCCCAACGCTTGGCCTTTGGTCTAAATTCTATATTCTGTTCTATTGCATTCTATTATCTATTAATTGTTCTCATTAAATTCCTCTTATGACCCCTACGTGAACAGGGATTTCAAAATGAAAGAGAAAATAATAAACCAATTCAAAAGGTTTTGACGGGACGGAATAATTGCCTCTGGGATTTCTTGTCAGCGCCAACATTAATCTAATCAAGTCTTGCTCCGTTTTTCTCTCTAGTTTGACAGTTTGCAAAGTGGTGACAAACAAAGCCTGGAGAAGTGGGTTCTTACATTATCATTCGTCATATTTCGTCTCGGTAGTGGAATACTATTTCAGTGGATACGCTGGGAAGGGTGGACATCTGCTTTCAGTTACAGAAATTAAATGGCCTTTCATTCCCATCCCTTATTCAAACAGTATTACCCTAAAAAACCTCTGCATTAAAATACAAACAGAAAAGCAAGTTGACTCAATCATATTAAGCCTTTTATAATATCTCTCTCTCTCTCTCTCTCTCTCTCTCTCTCTCTCTCTCTCTCTCTCTCTCTCTCCCTGCCTTTTGTCCCAAAAGCAGAGCGGCATTTCATTCCTTTTTGTTGACCCAAGCAAGCGCTGGAGAGCTGCTTTGTATTTTATGGTAATTTCACTGGATACAGAGGAAGCCTTTGGATAAAAAGATGAAGTCACGACACGTGGCTTGCCCATAAAGGTGTTTATTGTTGTTTAGGAGAGTTACACATTCATCATCAAGAGAGCTTAGTAGATGTAAACTTTGAATTAAAATAGTCTTTGTTACAAGTAGATTTTTATTTCTTAGCATAAGAACAAGAATACCAGGCGATATATGCCCATAATTAAAAAAAGTTAACCATATTTATTCATCATGGATTTAGAACTTAACACGAGTGTTAACGTAAATGAATTAATCGAATTACTGAAAAACCATAAATGAGACTTTAAACGTCTTTGCTATTGAAACATGAATAACATAAATATACGTATGCCATGCAATATTTATAACAATAAACTAAATAATGTTTGTTTGGTAAATGAGGTTCATTACAATATGTTTAGCAAGACATAATATTCTAAACTAACTGGAAATGATTTTAATGTCTCCCTTATATAAGAAAACACATATATATAGATTGAACATTTCTTTTTACTAATTTTTCAGTTGAAATGAATTCTGATAAAACAAAATTTTCTGGGCTGTCAGCAGAATTTCTAAAATCTCCCTAAAGAGTCGGTGAGAGCAGCTCTTCTCTCAAAAGGGTATAAAAGTTTTTTAAGTAAGGGTATAAGAGGCTTGGAGGAATCCATTTGCATGTACTGTGATATTTGCACTACAAGTAAACAACAGATCACTGAGTAATGAATGTTTTTTATTTAAAAGGTTTTGTACAAACACACACACACACACACATATATATATATATATATATATATATATATATATATATATATATATATATACATATATATATATATATATATATATATATATATATATATATATATATATATATATATATATTCCTTCATTGTCTTAAATCGTAATTTAATTTTTTGACAACAGTAAGAGTAATACAGACTGCAGAATTTATATTTATATGTATTTACCGTTTAGACAGATATATTTTTATTTCACATAAACTTACTTATTACATGACTTGTTTTCCATATGATGAAGACAGTGGTTTTCGAGAATGACAGATAATTACCTTTACGCAAATAATATTTTTTTCATTTTGACTTCTCCGTCATCAGTACCCCCAGCCATCATTCTCAACAGACAGTTCTAAAGTATTTCGTTCCAAAGGTTTTTGGAAAAAAAAAAAAAAAAAAAAAAAAAAAACACACACACAAATACACTACGCCCTCCGCACTTTATCTCAGGCCAAGCTTTAAATAAAGCCAGTTTTACTTAAACCACCAAAGTGAGAACCGAGTGGAAGTGCAGCCGTCGGCGTCGGGTCTTGTGGAATAGGAGCGAGAAATTCAAGAGAGGACTGAATCAGGATGTTTTATATATATATATTTTACATGGCCCCCAGGAGGGGGGGAACCTTTGCCCAATAGATTTCGCAGAAACAAGGTCATGGGCTCCGTTGTTCAACGTTTATAGCAGCTTGAAGTGGGTTGTAAATTGGAATTGGGAATGCAGCGGGGCTTAGCCTTCTCTCGTTAAGGAAGGAAGGGGAAATTGATTGGATTTTAACGAAAAAAAAGTGGTGGGGTTTGTGGGGGGGTGTTGAATTGATTGTTGGAGAGTAATGATTCAGAATTCCCCAAAGACATATCATGTGAATAAATTTAATCCAAGAAGGATTATGATTGATAACTGAATGAGCGAAATAACACAGTGAACGAAGGATCAGAGATCTCATGAATCTGACAACTGGGAAAATACAGAAAAGATTCTCAAACACGAATAACTTCGCATCATAACTAATCTTCTCATTTTGACGAATAGGTGATCCATAATAGCTTTATAAAGAATGATACATTGGATACAATTGCCGCTGCAAAGTCAACAGTTTAAATTTCGGCTTAAATGTACTTTCAAAATAATGATAAGTTACAATATTTCGTTAATTCCCCATCTATAGGCGCCTATACACTCTTGAATATTCCTCCATTTTGTGTTGATGCGTTTATGTCATTCCTTCATCCCCTTTTGAAGCTCGGGTGACCCAGCTGAAGAGCTTCGGCTTCTTTCCAGTTCCAGGCGCCATTTGGCACTGACTGGAAGGAACCTCTTATATCTTGAGAACCACAAAATTCATTTTCGAAAGAAAAACCTTCGATCAATATGAATAGTTGGAGATAAGACCTAGTTTCCCAATAAAGGTTGAAAGACCTGTTTTATTTTCAGATATTTTCATCAACGAAGAGCAGTGCTCTGCCTCCCGAGATCTTGTAAATCTCTTAATATATTATTATCACGAATAAAACTCGATGAGGAAACTTTCTGCTTCCAGCAATTGAGATGCGATGTCAAGTTAGAATTGCTTATGTCCTTTGTACTTTACTGAATGAGCTGCACTTTTAAAAGAGGCTTCCAAATAGAGAGAGAGAAAGAGAGAGAGAGACGACAGCAATATCATAATTCCTCAGTTCTTCGCGTCCATAACGCGCGATTATCGCTGTTCGCAAAAATTCATCCGCACGAAAGTTTGGATCTCTCTCTCTCTCTCTCTCTCTCGTTACGAGAGAAGTTGGCGAATCCTTTTGAGGAAGAATAGCTCGGATAATATCTGTGTTTGTGTGTGTGTGTGTGTGTTTTGTGTGTGTGTTTGTGTGTGTGTGTGTGTCTCAAATATGTGCATCTGTTCCATGAAAGAATGGAGAATTGGTCTCGTAAATCGAAACTTCGAGAATCATAATTCTCGGACATGGCGGGATTCCAGAATCGTGTGAGTGATTAAACGCAGAAGAAAGGCGATGGGAAAGTGTCCTTCATATCAGGTTGATCCTTTAGAGTTCATTTCTTAACTCGTGATGGAAATAAACGACGAAATTGAAGTTGGAATATGGTTTAGATATCTCCACTGCTTACGCAAGTCTTGACCAAGATGGTGACTTATTTCAATGACAGTCATTATTTGTTGGAGGATAATGTCACTTATCATAGACCTCATTTCTGAAAAATTTGTCTTACTAACCGAGAGAATTGATCTGCGTTGTTTTCACTGAAAACCTAATTTCTCTTTGGTTATTTGAATTTCGTCAAGATTGCGGTTGTAGTTCCATTGCGGACAAATGCTCTCATTTGTGATATTATGTATGTCTGGAGTCGGCTGCTGACAGATTACTTTTATGTTGATATATAATTATTAACCAAATACACATATCCGTAGACCTATATATAACACCCAGATATTCATTAATGTATCATACAATAATTATTGGCTTGCAAAGCCGAGTAAAGGTGTCAGCCAAAAATGATTCGTAAGATATTTCAACTACTAAAAAATTTAATGTTTCATGAATGTAATGCTGGACTGACAATGCCGTCGCGGTTACCTTTTGTCGAGAAAGAAAGATCAATTGCATATTTCATGTCATCCCAATTTCCTAAAAGGCAGTAGATTGGGGAACTCGTCCGAAACTTCTAACACCTTTTTAGAAGATAATTTTGCTCTCAATCAGAGAGAGAGAGAGAGAGAGGTTCTGGAACACACTAACTAGGGAGCAGATCTTTTGTAGATCTCTAGACCCAACTTTCATCTGAGCCATGACCA
>NC_061095.1:70946786-70956786 GCF_015104395.2 Macrobrachium nipponense
TCAAAGTAACTTTATCAGATGATAACCATACTAAGTGGTCTTCTCAATTAGCACTCCAGGACCAGATTTACTTTCGTCTTTGCAAGTGCCACCAACTCCAGGGGCGACGATTTAAGCAATATTTCAGCATCTGACAGAACAAGAAAAAAAGAAAAAAAACTTGTTAGTTATTTAATCCTCTTGGACGAGATTTACATCAAGTAATACTAAAAAAAAGAAAATAATCGAACTTCCTCATTACTAATGCACCCAAGAGAGGAAAACCTATAAATAATCCAACATTACTCCCAAAATGGAATGTGCACCATCACGGAATTTGCTACTGCAACAATCACATCGACCATACAAGAATAGTGCAAATCCCTGTGTAATCAATTACAAAGGGAAAAATCCGCAACTGGATTACTTACAGCAACATTAGCAAAAAATCCACCTGTGAACACTTCAGGTGCTTCAAACTGCAGCATAGTCAGACTCGCAACTTCAGAAACTCATGATTCTCAAAAGTATGTTCTATACTGAAAGTACATCAGCACATTTCACAGAACTATCTCCAGGATATGACCAAGGAGCTCAAAAATTGTCTCGAAGCCATAATTCTCCCAAACGATACTGCCCAATTATATAAAAAATTATCACCTATTCGGGATAAAAACTACGATAAACTCACAATTCATAAATTATACCGCCGCCAAAAAAGGAAAGTCACCCTAAGGATTAATGCCATCTCCTTATATATATAAATCACCATCTTAATAATAACACCACTCCAGTGATAAAAATATTTCCTCCATTTAATTAATGACCCTACACCAAAATAATCATCCCCCTCCAAAAAATTGATGTTAAATCACAACACCCCATGACATTACCCAAATTATATAAATCCCAATGTCATCTATTCGGCTCGTGAAACCCCCAAATATTCAGACTAAAAAGGAAAAAAATGCAATTGTGCAACAATATATTAATTACCACAACCAATTCTTTTCAATTTCGAGATATGTGTTAACCTCGACCGACCTGTTTTTTCTTCTTCAAGACTACAAATCTGTTTCCAATTTTCTCTTCAATGACTTTGAAAGGACCTTTAAACTTGCGGGCCTAGTTTGTAATTTAGCCCATTTCTCACGTTAAGTTTTAAATACCTTGTCTCCGACACTGATCTTGGGATCAGATGATTTACTATTACTCTTCTGTACCATATCTCTGGTTGTGGATTCGAGATTACGGCTGAGACAAGCGTGTCTCCTCTCACTGTGGATACCAACGCCTCGAACATATCCTCCCAGATGAGGCATAGTTAGCAAATCAAATGTGCCTCGTGCTGGACAACCAAACAAAGCTTCAAATGGGGACATTTTAATTAAATCACTAACCATAGTGTTAATCTATGTCTAACAACATAACATATCTGTCCCAATTATTATCATTACACTTACAGTTTTCCTGAGAGCCTCGAGCACTTTTCTGTTTGCTCGTTCGCACAACCCATTAGCCTCGGGTCTGTATGGAATAATTGTTACTTTCTGTATCCCCATGACTTCAGCTAAACATTCCAAGGTTTTGTTCACAAATTCCCTCCCATTGTCGGTTAATAGAACTTCGGGTGAGCCATATCTGCAAATGATACCATTGAAAAACGCAATGGTTACTTCTTTGGCCGTTTTATGCTTAAGTGGGAAAATTTCTACTATCCTTGTAAGTTCATCTATTATCACTAACAAGTACTTATTCGCATATCTAGACTCACAAAAATTCCCCAAGATATCCATATGTATTCTCTGAAAAGGTCTCTCAGTATAGGATACGATCCTAATTTGCATGAAGTTGTCCTTTGCAGGCTTACATGCGTTGCACACCGCACAATTCCTTACGAAATTTTCCACATCTTTTCCCCATGTTTTTCCAAATGTATTTAGGCACAAACTTCATCATAAGTTTTTTCTATTCCCAAGTGTGGACTATCGAACCTGCAATGAACTATATCCAAAACCACTGGAATTAGGACTTCGGGATTACCGATCTGTGGTCGTATCTCCTTTACTTTCATTGGTTCTCAACTTATATTTAATTTTCCTAACCAATAGATTACCTTCTAACTCCAAACCCGAAAAGGCAACTTATAACGTTTCCTGAGTAATTCCCCTCTTAGAAATGCTTTTGCATCTGCTAAAATCTCGTCTTCATCTTGCCTTTGCTCTATGAGAGGTATATCCCATTGTATGGCCTCACTAGTGACTTGCGCGACTTGGAAACCTTCCGTGTCGTGAAAACTCCTGCTGAGAGCATCAGCAACAACGTTAAATTTTGCCCTCTATATATTTGAGCTTTGCATCAATCTCTGATAGTTGAAAACCATCGAGCTCTTTTTGGCAACAAATTGGGTTTATTAAAAAAGATCTATAGTCGATTCATTTAAGGTAGATTCTTGCACCTACGAGATGTTGTTTGGCGGCCTCCGATTGGCTGGTAGCGGGAGGCAGACTGCTCGCTCAGTGGGTCATATTTTCGTTTGTAGCTTAGAAAACTAGCAATATGTTTACATTTCTTCATTTATCTCACGTTTTACAAAAGATAGGAAAGTTTTGGTCATACCTAAGGATTCGGTATTAAATGTACAATTAAATAATCTTTTCCTGAAATCATAAGTTAAAATACAAAGGAATTACAACGAGTAGAAGTGAAGGGAGAAACATTTCATTCTTTATACCTGTTTTTTATTCATCATCGGATTTTGCATAATTCATGAGATCAAGATAAATAAAATCTTGTGTTATTAATCAATAAAATCACCCTGAATACGCTGGTACTTTCAGATTTTAGATGCGTGTAATATGTAAAGAGAAAATGAAGAATATGTCTTATTAGTTGCACTCGTGCTTGACTCGGTTTGACAATAGTGCCGAGACACATCGTAGGTCTGGTCCTCTCAGCTAGAGCCGTTGGCGTGTTGGCAGTTGCCAATTGGCGATACGAGAAGTTTGCAGTTTCGAGACTATGTATTTATCGAATTATTATGTCATTACATTTTCTATAAATAAATGCATAGAATTCCCATTATGTCTTTCGAACATTTTTACTCAAAATATCATATATGTCCGTATTTCTGGACATATCTGATAAAAAAAAGTAAATAATCAGATGGATGCATCTGGTATCGTTAGAGGTGTAGGCTGGCGCGGGCGGGAAATCAGTCCAGGAATGAATTTGAAATCTACGGACCTACTTCGCACTCTTCAGCTCATCCTTAGTTTTAATGAGGTTGGTTTCAAATATGCTTCAAATTTTCTTATATGATATTTTCAAACGAAAGAGATATCAGAGACTTAATTGAGTGATATGAAATAATCTCAGTGGAGCAATAAACAGCAACGAACTAAGCAAGATTTCTTTTTTCTTTTCAAGCAGATGTCTCGAGATGACAGCACCATTCGTCGCACCGTTTCCAGAGTTTGCAAGTCAAGTTCGCAACATTATAATGAATGTTCATCGTTACTTCAGCTCACAGTGGGACAGACTCAAGAAATGAAGTATTTGAGAAGACCGCCAAAGCTAGGAGTGCCAACCAACACAGTGAAAAAAATCAAGCGGACAGTCATCTGAGTGTGGTAACGTCCCCTTCGCTTCACCTGTATATCCCAGGAAGAGGATACGAGTGAAGGACAAGGTGGATAGTTTTGAAAATGAGTGCATTCGGAAGGAGATTTTGTCTTTTTACGAGAGAGGAGAGCTCCCAACGTTAGATGCCCTACTGGAAAAAGTGAAGGAAGACCGGTAAAGTTTAGTGGTGGAAGAACAACGTTATGGCGGAAAATTGTGAGAGGGCTTCGATTTCCGGTACAAAAAAAGTGACGAGTGGAAGAGCAATTTTAATGGAACGTGATGATATAGTGGCAGCGAGAACTGAATACCTACGGTTAATTGAAAAGAATAGGAATTGTAGTCCAACTGAACGTAAACCTGAAGTATTCCTTGATGAAACTCGGATAAACCAAAATGAATGTGTACGTCAGTGTTGGACAACGGGTGAAGGAGAAATAGGACCCAAACTTAAGACTGGAAAGGGGTCAAGATTTATTGTGGTGCACGCGGGGAGTGAGAAGGGGTTTGTCAAAGATGCGCTATTGTTGTTTAGGTCAAAAAATGGTGCCAAAGGGGACTACCATGATTCCATGGACCATGAAAGGTTTTTAAAGTGGTTTAAGGAACAACTATTGCCTAATATATAGAAGAGATCTCTAATCATAATGGACAATGCTCCCTACCATAGCAAAATAGAAAATAAAGTGCCAACAACCAGCAACAGAAAAAGTGAAGTCCTACAGTGTCTTTCTTCTAATAACGTCAACCCCACGACCCAATCAGCAACAAAGCCAAAATTGCTGCAGATTGCCAAGTGTCACAAAGAAAAACAGAGGTATGTGATAGATGAGATAGCCCGTGCAATGGTCATGATGTGCTCAGACTGCCACCATATTATTGTCAGTTTAACCCCATAGAAATCTTATATGGGCTCAAATAAAGGGGGTGGGATATCAGAAAAAATAACTCTAATGCAAATCAATCTTTGAAAAACTGTTGAGCAGCTTACGAGACTGGCGATAGACAAAGTTACAACAGAACACTGGAAGAAATGTTTCACCACGTTAAGAAATTAGAAGATGATTAGAGGAGGAAAGATGTTGCTAGAGAGCATATGTTTGAAAGTTTTGTTATTGACATTGGAGATGACGAAACTGACAGTGATGATATTGATATTAGGGAGGATGACACTGACAGTGATGATATATATCAATGATTTTTCCATTATTATTATTTTTTTTTAAGTTGAAGACCTAACAGTGTTTCTATAGTTTTCCATTTTTAGATAGGCAATTTCATAACTACAGTATATCCATATGAGTTTCCTTTTTTAATATTTAATGGCATAACAATGTACATATCTGTTTATAAATTCTTTTTACTTGGTTTTAATAGAAAAGGGGATATCAATGTATCTTTATAATTTCCCATTCTTTTTGTTCCAATAGGTAATGACTATGACTATGTATATATACACGATTTCCTTTATTTATTTTTAAATAATGAGGGACGTAAGAAAATTTGTAAAATTTTTAATTTCTTTTTGTTATATCGATAGCCTAATGACATATCAATGTAAGCCTACGTGTATGACTTTTTCTTTTGTGTTTATGACATATATGCTGCATGAATTTCCATCTTTTTTGTTTATAAAAAGATGATGATATAACAGTCTTCTGATTAGTCTCATTATCCTACATGTGCTATATATATATATAAGTTATATACAATTATGCAGGGCTTGGGTGGGAACGAGGTTACGGGAGCTATTCTAACTCAGGTATGAATTAAGTGATTCAAGAATAATCAACTACCTCATGAGAAAACTAAGCAAATTTTTCCTAAACATTGTTGTAGACATGTTTTCAAGTGTAACATGTATATAAAGGAGAAAAATAAACATTTCTGTGTAAGAGTAACTCAAGCAATTCTGAAAAAGACGTATATATATTCGTTACATCGTCAACAAATTTATGGTAAGAAATAAACATTTGTACTTTGTTTATTGAGTGAACATATGAAAACATAAGCTTTTGATGTTATTGGCCAGAGAAACAAGTTCTGTTATTTATCAGTGAGCCTCATAAAGCATGTACATTCTCACTTAGAGTAAATTGAAGCCAACACCCAGATGCATCCATCTGATTATTTACTTTTCTTTTATCAGATATGTCCAGAAATACGGACTTTTTATCAGATATGTCCAGAAATACGGACATATATATTTTAATAAAAATGTTCGAAAGTCATAATGGAAATTCTATGCATTTATTTATAGAAAATGTAATGACATAATAATTCGATAAATACAGAGTCTCGAAACTGCAAACTTCTCTATCGCCAATTGGCAACTGCCAACAGCTCTATCTGAGAAGACATCCCCACGATATCTTGCGTCTCTCGGCAGTCGGCACTACTGTCAAACCGAGTCAAGCACGAATGCAACATAATAAGACATATTCTTCATTTTCTCTTTACATATTACACGCATTTAAAACTGAAAGCACCAGCGTATTCAGGGTGATTTTATTGTTATAAAACACAAGATTTCATTTTATCTTGATCTCGTGAATTATGCAAAAATCCGATGATGAATAAAACAGGTATAAAGAATGAAATGTTTCTCCTTCACTTCTACTCGTTGTAATTCCTTTGTATTTTAACTTATTGATTCAGGAAAAGATTATTTAATTGTACATTTAATACCGAATCCTTAGGTATGACCAAAACTTTCCTATCTTTTGTAAAACGTGAGATAAATGAAGAAATGTAAACATATTGCTAGTTTCTAAGCTACAAACGAAAATATGACCACTGAGCGAGCAGTCTGCCTCCCGCTACCAGCCAATCAGAGGCCGCCAAACAAACGTCTCGTAGGTGCAAGAATCTACCTTAAATGAACTCGACTATAGTAATGGTTTGTGGTCTGTAAGAACTTGTACTTTATTGCCCATTAGTAATTTTTTAAAATGAACTGAGCTCGACACTATTGCAAAGCCTTCTTTAATCTATGGTGGCCATGGACTCCGTTGCTGCCCTTTGTCCTGATCTTCCTGCTATAAAAGCTATAGGATGAAATTTCCCATCAAAATTTTGCATGAGGCAAGCACCTTATACCTTCCTGACTTGCATAAGTCACTAATGTAAAAGGTTTGCTAAAATCTGGAAACTTCAAAACAGGGGGATTCATTAGCGCGTCCTTGAGCTTTTGAAAACTATCCGCCTGGGGTTCCTTCCATTGAAATTGAACGTCTTCCGCAAACACATCAGTTAGGGGAGCTGCTATATTAGAGAACCTTTCACAAACCTCCTAAAGAAACCGGCAATACCCAGGAATGACCTAATCTCTTTCTTTGATCTGGGGGTGCGAAAATTCACTATTGCTTTGACTTTATCGTCATTTACTCTAACCCCTTCCTTAGATATGACGTGACCTAAATATGTGATCTGCTTTTTCAAGAACGAGCACTTGGCTAGCTTGATTTTCAACCCCGCTAATCTAAGCTCCTAAGCACTTCTGTAAGCACTTCCAGGTGTTGCGCGATCGTGTCCGTTGCGATCAGGATGGCATTCAATATACACAAAAACATTTTTGCCCAATAACCCGTGCAAAACTGTGTTCACCAAACCTGGTAAAAGTCATCGGACTTCCCGATAAACCAAAAGGCATCGTGTAAATTCATGCATAGTGTCTCTTAGGCACTGAAAAAGCGGTCTATTCCTTGCTACTCTCACTAAGAGGGACCTGTAAGAAACCCTGCGCCAAATCAATTGAGCTATAAATATTATGTCCCCAATTTCAACAAAAACGATCTGGTATGCACGAGACGGCTAGCGGTTGGGGATCGTCTTCTCATTTAAATGTCTAAAATCAATGCATACACGGACAGAACTGTCTTTCTCTACCTGTTCTCTGATTTCGAAAGGTATGCGATATGCAGGAACATAAATAGGTTTTGTGCCACTCTCCAAATTTACCTTATGCTCTAACACATTAGTCAACCCCAATTTATCACCTTGTAAGGCTACCATATCCCCAAATTCTGCCAAGAGCCCGTTATCGCTTCAACGTGTTCACTATAATCTGCATTTGCTAAATGTTCTCTAAATGTTCGTTTCCTTGATTGCATTTCTGCCTCCAAAAACTCAGGTTTCCCCTCTATGATAGCCACTGAACCACAATCACAACTCCAATCTTGGAAATCCAATATATATGTATTCTTCTGGTATCTCCTAACTGTATCATTTCAGTTTAGCAACTCTAACCACGTAAACCCATCCTTGGATACACTGTTCAACGATGCCGTGCTAACAACCCCTCTAAGCTTTTCGCTATTTTCAATAACCCACACACATCTGTGGGTTTTCTCATTTCCTTCAAATTAACTTTTACCATAGTCTTCGAACCTGGTTAGTAAACATATAATTCTTCGGATTTCAAAACACCTCTATATTTTGTGGTTCGTATCTCCCCTTGCCACCGCCCCATACACATACCCATCCTCAGTATACCCCAGCATTGTTAGTATCAGAAATAACATCAATATTAGTTATCAACATCACCATCCAAAGTATCATCACCACCATTGTTTATCACTGTGAACTCTGATAGAACCCCCGAATCATTTCCCATATCAGCTACGTGGGTTTTAATATTACCTTTCTCCATAACATCATATCACCGCCATTAATATCACCGAGCACGTCTCTTTCAATAACCTCCATGTTCTCCATTCTATTCACGTCCTCATAAGGCAGAAAAATACCAGGTATCCCGACTGTTATCCATTAGCACCCGCATGGATCGAAATCTAGTGTCTTCTACAAGCAGGATTGACCCAGCAAAAGTCTGTTGCCCAACGCAATTCCTTTCGATTACCAAAAATGGTTCTGTTAACACTCTGCACTGAGAGTAACTGTATTTGAACACAACCCAGGGTATTTATTCTATGGGCTTGCACATCACACAGTCTCCGTTGAGGGTTGCAAAGGGTAACTGGAAAATATGGATCGATACAAATTATAGTCCATTAGATTTATTGGCCCCTCCCCCCGAATCTATGAATATCGGGATATCCACATCCCCTACTGTTCCATAGACTATAGGCCTGGACTCTGGGGCGTCCCCACGAGAGCACAATGGCATTTACCAATCACCTGTACCCTTTTTGTTGATCAGGCTTCCAAAATTTTGCCGATCCCTTTGTCCTCTGGTTTGATCTGCCTGGGAAGATCTCACATTATAACTACCAGAACCTTGAGGTGTAGGCCTCGCATCTCTCCGTATCTGAGACAGGCAAGACTGCCAATAATGATCAGTACTCTTACACATTTCACAATATTTAACTCTACACAATTTCTTTGGATGTCCTGGTTTATTGCAGTTGAAACAGCGCAACTGCTGTCGCTTTTGATCGATCAATCTTTTGTTATATTCAACTTTTGCGCACAGACGGGGAGGAGGAAATTCTGTGTCCCTTTGCACTCTATCCCTCGGGCCTGTCCCATTAAAAATTGTGCTATCTACAGTGGGACATTTAGACCTATGTTTTTCAATCTGGGTATAAAGTAAATCTTCGTCTGAAGTAGGTTCAATCTTTTCATCAAAGCTATCCACTATCGCATCCGGTACATCGTGCAAGAGCAGGGAAAAATAGATCTGTTTATGGATGTTATCCAGAGAGAGATTACCCCTGTAGCCCATTTAGATGTTTTCAATTTTCCTTCCCAATCAGCCACTGCGTTCAACCAGTTTTGAACTATGTCTTACGAGGCTATTAGTGCCCTTCTGTACTTTGTAAAGACGCCGAAGGTCCCTCTCCATATCTCTGTGTTCCTTTGAGCCATAAGCTGTTTTCAAAAATGCTTGCAAGTCCGTCCAGGTACGACATTTTGTAAATTGGAAACTCCTGCAACAGTGGAGAGGTCTTCCCCTATTGAAATCTAGCAAAGCTTCGCCTCTCTAAATGCCTCTACATTGTTTAATATATTCTTTCCGCTAAATAATTTTTAACTCCTTCAATAAAAATTTGTATAGGCTGTGATAAAACACCATCTACAATCCCTCTGAATGGACTCACGACTGCACTCACGACTGCACTCACGTTTGTTATGTGATGTAGTTAGCGTCGTGGTATTCTTAGTGTCCGCCATTTTTCTGTTTCTGAAAGACCATTTTGTTCTATAAGCTTCCCCGATCTCAATAACATCAATGTATTTATATACACAAAACCCAATTCAGAAAAATTACCACAAATTTTTCCCCAATATGGATAACAAAAGGCAAGCAAACGCGCCCTACACTCAATATATTAATAATAATCCCATGAAAGCAACAATGAAAAAAAAAAAAATAGGGAGGCCACAGAAAAGGAAAAAAAAATACAAAACGCTTACCAAGCAATCCGCCGGGCAC
>NC_061095.1:70959286-70986786 GCF_015104395.2 Macrobrachium nipponense
CTTACAAATATATGGGTCCAAATGGTACATTCCCAGACTAAGATTTAGGTTGTTTTTATTAGTGATTTGTATAATTGCCGATTCCAGTAAATTTCTTGAAACATAATCATTAGATCTAGCAATTACCGAGGTATCACCCCAATTAATACAATAAGATTTTTCACTCAGATGGATAAACAGTGCATTTGAAGTCTGGGGCTGTTCTAACTGAATACATATGCTGCTTAATCCGAACACATAAATTTTTACTAGACTGACCAACGTAAAACGATGGGCAATACTTATAATGAATTTTGTAAATGATGTTGTTGATTTGTTACGGGACTATTCTTAATTAGCATATCTTTAATGGTATGTTATATGAGAACACTACAGTAACATTAAACGATTTAAATATTGATTTTAAGGTTTCAAATCCACGAAAATAAGGTAAGCTAAGTACATTTTTAGGCATTTCTTTTCATTAATAGCAACATTATAAAACTTTTTATGAGCTTTTTGATAACATAAATCAATTAAATGAGGTGGGTAGCAGAGATCGTTTCCTATCTTTTTATGTATTCTATTTCTTGGTCCAGATATTGTGGACTTGTGATACGCAAAGCACGTAGGAACATAGAAGAAAAAAATTGAAATTTTAATATTAAGATGGTGGCCAGAATAAATATGTACATATGTTAAACATTATTTGTGGGTTTTCTATAAATATACTGAATTTTGCATTGGAAAGATTCTCTATGTATTAATACCTCTAGGAAAGGATGACATTGTTATTTTCAATTACAACAGTGAATTTTATGGATGGCACTAAATTATTCACTTTAGACAGTAAATCATTTACATCGATACCACCAGGTAAGACTACTAAGATATCATCGACATATCGGTACCATTTTAAGGGGATAAGTGTGATATTCGGGAGGTGTTGTCTCTCAAAAAATTCTCTCTCTCTCTCTCCTCTCTCTCTCTCTCTCTCTCTGGCGTTCGATATTCTCTCTCCCTCTTTCTCTTTGTCGATATATATATATATATTTATATTTTCTTTCGTCTTTTCATTAATAATAATTTTTGTTGGGAAAATTTGTGTAAAAATTCATGATATTAAATTGTATATGCTCCCGTGTTGTTTTCAAAATGTACTGTTTTCTGGAAGAATCACTTGTTTACGGCAGGTATCCTTCAAGGTGTGGCTAGCCTATGGCGACTCCTCTCTGTAGAGTGAAAATCGCCCTTATGGCTAATCTGGTAGTGTCAGTTTGTATATTAAGCCTTCTTTTGACTATGGTGTTCTTTGCAAGATCAGTGTGCCTCAGTAAAGGGTCCGAATAGGACCGAAAGTACTCGGCTATCTCGCTTTTTCCTTTTTTTTTTTTTTTTTTCCTTTGTGGCAAAAAAAAACTTTATTTATATACATACATACATACATATATATATATATATATATATATATATATATATAGAGGCTCAGTTAAATAAATATATAGGAGCTTCAGAAGGTGTCCATGATACAACGATTAAAAGGAATTAGGTTTATTTACAACGAAACGTTTCGCACATAAAACTTCTGTGCATCATCAGTCTGTAAAAGAGCAAAGAGACACATAAATAACATTCAATGATAAAAAGGAACTCACATATTAAAATGGTCTTAAAAATTAAAAATCAAAGTAAAAACAAACAAAGGTAAAGAGAGAGAGAACAACCCCAAACACCAAACCGTCCATAATGTAGAGAGAAGATGGAATGACTAAAAAACCAGTTGACGAAGACGACGTCAACTATGCCAGGTATAGAGTTGCTGAGGAGGTATTGCTATTGAGTGAAGGAACAAGTTTCTTCAATGTATAACGACTCGAGGGTAGTTAGGTGGTCAGGATTTTTGACATAATCTATTATTTTGAATTGTTCTTTTTTATTTCGATTTTGCAATTAGAAGCGTGGTTCCTCGATATTGAAATAAAATTCAGGCTGTTTTATTTTTCTGACCAGTACGGAAGCTGAAACCAGATGGCTACAATATTCTGACCCTCAGCAGCCTCCGAGTCGATCCAACGTAAGAGCCCGGACATCCAGGGCAAATAAATATATATGACGTTGGATCTCATGAAGGGCCTGAAGGCGGTCTTTAAAGTTAAAGAAGGAGCCAATTGTAGGGATTATTTGTTATAAGTTTGACTCTGAGACAAGGAATCTCTTGTTCAATAATTCGTGCGAGATTGGACGAGAATTTGAAGTCAGGCATATATGGGATAGTTGCATAAAACAGTTTCTTAGGAACATCAAAATTAGGCAATGGTGGATGCAAAAAATTTGGCAAGTATTTGATTGATCATTCTAAAAACTATTTCTTGTGGGAATGAATTGGACTGAAAAAGCTTAATAAAAACGTGATCTCATCATGAAAATCTTCCAAGAAGATGAATATTTCAGGGCTCTATTGACTAATGTGTGAATGGTATTAAGTTTAAAAGATCGTGACATGAGCTATAAAAATTATTGTTAGTCCTGTAAAGGTACGTTTTCTGTAAACGGACGTGGCAAATTCAGAATTGGTTCTTGTTATTTTCAAATCCAGGTAAGGTAAATTCCCTTCTCATTTTCGACTTCCATTGTAAAATTAATATTTGGATGAATATTGTTAATGAAATCTAAAAACAAAGAACATTGCCAAGGGTGTTGAAATAATGCAAAGGTATCATCAACGTATCTACGGTAAAGTGAAGGTTTAAAGTGAGATCACACTGGTTTAAAAATTTAAAAATTTCGATTCTAAGTCCGACATAAAAAAATTGGCAAAAATTGGGTGGCCTAGAGGAGATCCCATGGCAACTCCATCGACCTGCGAATAGAGTCGCTTATTAAATATGAACATCGAGTCTTGCACAGCAAGATCGAGTAATTGTTTTAAAAATAGTTCGGTTAAAACCATGAAAGATAGTGGTCATCATTAATAAAAATCTTGTTCAGTATAATATAATCGTCTCATTAAGTGGAACGTTTGTGAGAGAGATTCCACATCAAAAACTGACCATATAATAGTCCCCATCTTGTCTAGTGATTATTTGTTGAAATTCAAGCCCATTTTTTCAAAGTAAACTCGCTATTGCTGTATTCAGAGAGAAGTCCACCAAAAATTTAGAGATATGGAAAAAGCAGGATTGTTATAAGCAGCCATAATTGGTCTTAAAGGTATATCAGGTTTATGAATTTTCGGTTGTCCATAGAGTATGCTGACGAGGAACGGTAACCAAAAGCTGTTGATAGGTTGTTTCATTTATAAATATTTTCACTTTTGATTTTCCTCAAGAATCTATTGATTTTATCTTCCTTTTAAAAATTAAAAACTTCTAAAAAAGTAGGTTGTTCACCATGGGACATAAACTTGGTACTGTCAGACAAAATATTTCCATTTTTTGTACATAGTCGTTCTTATTCATAATAACTACCCCTTGCCTTTATCTGGTTACAAATAATTATATCTTCTCGCTCCTTCAACCTCAAGAGAATTTTCAAATCTGCAGGTCTAAAAAAAGGTGTCCAATTAGTTTTCAAATTGAGATAGGTTTATGAGCCAAGTTAGAAATTTTCTGTTGTAGCTTACCAATGTTTTGGTTGAATTCAAGTTTGATCAGTCTTTGGAACATGATTTCAAAAGGTAGAAAAACCTGGCATAGTTGGGTCTAAAGGATGGCAAGCAGAAGTCCAGGCCAAATGACAATAAAAATTCTTCTCTCTTTGATAAAACATAAACCGGAAAAGTTAAAAATACATTGATTTCTGGACTGGAAATTAGGAATAACCACACCGAGCTTCAGAAGCTTTCTTTGGTGTCTCATGAACACATCAGAAATATAGTTATTAATGTATTTACAGAACAATCTTTTGGTAAAGTAGGCGGTCCAACATGGATAGACATTGTATAATAAATTCTTCAATTGGTCAGTAACAACAGTTAATTGGTCAATAATGCGTATTTTACAATCAATTTCGTTCTTGAGTAATGTCTTGAGCGCATCCTTATAGAACCTCGGTGTTGTAGAGGGCTGATTTGTATAGTCTGAATCGGAGGAATTTAGGAGTAGTATCATTAAGCTGGCAATATTGAAGAAAGTCAAGATCTGCTTTGGCCTTTTCCATCCGATCGAAGGGTTGTCTTTTCCAGTTTTCTGAGGTAGCGATGGTAATGGACGGATAACGGTGCTTGAGTAGTTGAGCAAAGTGTGAGTTCCTCGAAGTCGGAGGCGGAAGGCGAATAGGAGGACGAAGAAAAGTTTCCGTATCATCTCTGGAGGTATGTAGAGGCTCAGTTAAATAAATATATAGGAGCTTCCAGAATGTGTCCATGATACAACGATTAAAAGGAATCAGGTTTATTTACAACGAAACGTTTCGCACATAAAACTTCTGTGCATCATCAGTCTGTAAAAGAGCAAAGAGACACATAAATAACATTCAATGATAAAAAGGAATCACAAATATTAAAATGGTCTTAAAAATTAAAAATCAAAGTAAAAACAAACAAAGGTAAAGAGAGAGAGAACAACCCCAAACACCAACCGTCCATAATGTAGAGAGAAGATGGATGACTAAAAAACCAGTTGACGAAGACGACGTCAACTATGCCAGGGTATAGAGTTGCTGAGGAGGTATTGCTATTGAGTGAAGGAACAAGTTTCTTAATGTATAACGACTCGAGGGTAGTTAGGTGGTCAGGATTTTTGACATAATCTATTATTTTGAATTGTTCTTTTTTATTTCGATTTTGCAATTAGAAGCGTGGTTCCTGATATTGGAAAATTCAGGCTGTTTTATTTTCTGACCAGTACGGAAGCTGAAAAACCCAGATGGCTACAATATCTGACCCTCAGCAGCCACCTCCGAGTCGATCCAACGTAAGAGCCCGGGATATCCAGGGCAAATAAATTTATATATGACGTTGGATCTCATGAAGGGCTGAAGGCGGTCTTTAAAGTTAAAGAAGGAGCCAATTGTACAGGGATTATTTGTTATAAGTTTGACTCTGAGACAAGGAATCTCTTGTTCAATAATTCGTGCGAGATTGGACGAGAATTTGAAGTCAGGCATATATGGGATAGTTGCATAAAACAGTTTCTTAGGAACATCAAAATTAGAAAGGGGCAATGGTGGATGAAAAAATTTGGCAAGTATTTGATTGATCATTCTAAAAACTATTTCTTGTGGGAATGAATTGGACTTGAAAAAGCTTAATAAAAACGTGATCTCATCATGAAAAATCTTCCAAGAAGATGAATATTTCAGGGCTCTATTGACTAATGTGTGAATGGTATTAAGTTTAAAAGATCGTTTGACATGAGCTATAAAAATTATTAGTTAGTCCTGTAAAGGTACGTTTTCTGTAAACGGACGTGGCAAATTCAGAATTGGTTCTTGTTATTTTCAAATCCAGGTAAGGTAAAATTCCCTCATTTTCGACTTCCATTGTAAAATTAATATTGGATGAATATTGTTAATGAAATCTAAAAACAAAGAACATTGCCAAGGGTGTTGAAATAATGCAAAGGTATCATCAACGTATCTACGGTAAAGTGAAGGTTTAAAAGTTGAGATCACACTGGTTTAAAAATTTCGATTCTAAGTCCGACATAAAAAAATTGGCAAAAATTGGGCCTAGAGGAGATCCCATGGCAACTCCATCGACTGCGAATAGAGTCGCTTATTAAATATGAACATCGAGTCTTGCACAGCAAGATCGAGTAATTGTTTAAAAATAGTTCGGTTAAAACCATGAAAGATAGTGTCATCATTAATAAAAATCTTGTTCAGTATAATATTAATCGTCTCATTAAGTGGAACGTTTTGTGAAGAGAGATTCCACATCAAAACTGACCATATAATAGTCCCCATCATGTCTAGTGATTATTTGTTGAAATTCAAGCCCAGTTTTTCATTTTTCAAAGTAAACTCGCTATTGCTGTATCAGAGAGAAGTCCAGCCAAAATTTAGAGATGGAAAAAGCAGGATTGTTATAAGCAGCCATAATTGGTCTTAAAGGTTATATCAGGTTTATGAATTTTCGGTTGTCCATAGAGTATGCTGAACGAGGAACCGGTAACAAAAAGCTGTTGATAGGTTGTTTCATTTATAATATTTTCACTTTTGATTTTCCTCAAGAATCTATTGATTTTATCTTCCCTTTTAAAACTTCTAAAAAAGTAGGTTCACCATGGGACATAAACTTGGTACTGTCAGACAAAATATTTTCCATTTTTGTACATAGTCGTTCTTATTCATAATAACTACCCCTTGCCTTTATCTGGTTTACAAATAATTATATCTTCTCGCTCCTTCAACCTCAAGAGAATTTTCAAATCTGCAGGTCTAAAAAAAGGTGTCCAATTAGTTTTCAAATTGAGATAGGTTTTATGAGCCAAGTTAGAAATTTTCTGTTGTAGCTTACCAATGTTTGGTTGAATTCAAGTTTGATCAGTCTTTGGAACATAATTTCAAAAGTAGAAAAAACCTGGCATAGTTGGGTCTAAAGGATGGCAAGCAGAAGTCCAGGCCAAATGACAATAAAAATTCTTCTCTTTCGTTTGATAAAACATAACCGGAAAAGTTAAAAATACATTGATTTCTGGACTGGAAATTAGGAATAACCACACCGAGCTTCAGAAGTTTTCTTTGGTGTCTCATGAACACATCAGAAATATAGTTATTAATGTATTTACAGAACAATCTTTGGTAAAGTAGGCGGTCCAACATGGATAGATCATTGTATAATAAATTCTTCAATTGGTCAGTGACAACAGTTAATTGGTCAATAATGCGTATTTTACAATCAATTTCGTTCTTGAGTAATGTCTTGAGCGCATCCCTTATAGAACTCGGTGTTGTAGAGGGCTGATTTGTATAGTCTGAATCTCGCACGAATTATTGAACAAGAGATTCCTTGTCTCAGAGTCAAACTTATAACAAATAATCCCTGTACAATTGGCTCCTTCTTTAACTTTAAAGACCGCCTTCAGCCTTCATGAGATCCAACGTCATATATAAATTTATTTGCCCTGGATGTCCGGGCTCTTACGTTGGATCGACTCGGAGGCTGCTGAGGGTCAGATATTGTAGCCATCTGGGTTTCAGCTTCCGTACTGGTCAGAAAATAAAACAGCCTGAATTTTCCAATATCAGGAACCACGCTTCTAATTGCAAAATCGAAATAAAAAAAGAACAATTCAAAAATAATAGATTATGTCAAAAATCCTGACCACCTAACTACCCTTCGAGTCGTTATACATTAAGAAACTTGTTCCTTCACTCAATAGCAATACCTCTCAGCAACTCTATACCTGGCATAGTTGACGTCGTCTTCGTCAACTGGTTTTTTAGTCATTCCATCTTCTCTCTACATTATGGACGGTTTGGTGTTTGGGGTTGTCTTCTCTCTTTACCTTTGTTTGTTTTACTTTGTATTTTTAATTTTAAGACCATTTTAATATTTGTGAGTTCCTTTTATCATTGAATGTTATTTATGTGTCTCTTTGCTCTTTTACAGACTGATGATGCACAGAAGTTTTATGTGCGAAACGTTTCGTTGTAAATAAACCTGATTCCTTTTAATCGTTGTATCATGGACACCCTCTGAAGCTCCTATATATATATATATATATATATATATATATATATATATATATATATATATATATATATATATAGATATATATATAAATATATATATAAAATATATATATATATCTATATATATATATATAAATATATATATATATATATATATATCTATATCATATATATATATATATATATTATATATATATATATATATATATATATATATATATAAATATATATATTATATATATATATATATATATAAATATATCTATATATATATATATATATATATATATATATATATATATATATATATATATATATATATATATATATATATATAAATATCTATATATATATATATATATATATATATATACTATATATATATATCTATCTATATATATATATATTATATATATATACTATATATATATAGATATATATATATATATATATATATACACTCCAAAGGGGAAATTTCAAAGACTCCTCCTCTGAAATGCACTCACACACAGCAACCCCTTCCGTTCCTTTCACTGTACCTCCGTTTATATTCTCTTTCTTCCACCTGACTTTCCTCAACCCTCTCCTGACAGTTGCTTCATAGTGCGACAGCAATAAGTTTTCCTCCTGTTTCGCCTGTCAATAAACCACTTTACTGTCAATTTCAGTTTCTTCACATGAATAACCTCATGGATCCCAGCGCTTGGCTCCTGGTCTAAATTCTCTATTCTGTTCTATTCAGCTGGATAATTTTGGAAATCTCAGAGGTCCTCTGTGTTTCCAGAATCTTTATAACCTGCCTCTTTTCATGGGGCGTGTTTGTCATCCCTTTAGTAGGTGTTATCTAATAAAGGATAGGTTCTTTCTGACCTTCTCAGTTCTCCCCCAAAATAAAAAAAAGAAAAAGGACGAAAAAAATATGAGTCTCTTGATGGTGACGAATTCAGGGCCAAAAAAGTACCCAAAATTCTTTCCCTGAGGAAATATAGGACAACTCTTCAATTCGGGAAGTGTTGTTTCATGTGGGTCTGAGGTAAACAGGCTTAATAAATGAGATGCCAGTCCCTCCTTTCCTTTCCCTCTTCTGCCTGAAGGAGAAAGCACCACTTTCCCCTCGTTCGAAAGACTAAACTGACTGGGGCCTCCTCCCCTTATGAGGCTTTTGTATTGGGACTCTTTCTAACCTGTTGCAAGAAAGAAAGACCCTAACTATCTTTTTTTCTTTCTCTCATTAGACTGCATAATCCTTTCAAAACAAGAAAAAAGATTGCAGCGTTTCTTCTCTTCTCTCTCTCTCTCTCTCCCTCGTTCTCTCGTTCCTTCTCTTTCTCTCTCTTCTCTCTCTCATTAGAACATTACTCCATTAGATGCAATGTCTGACAATGTTTGAACCAAACAATTCAATATCATTGAGCATAACACCCTACTTTCATCTCTAACGGCAATGGTAGTGTTGTACCCCCCTTTTACTAAACAGCATCCATGCCTGTTTGTTTCAGAGTAATATTTTCATTACCTCTGGCATATTTAGAGAGGACTTAACAAACGCTAAGTCCTTGTGTTGTTTTTGGGGGGGGGGAAGAACTAATCCTCGGTTTTAAAGGTTTTCACTTGACTTTTTGTACGCAAATGCAATTTCACATCAAATGGCTTTAATGCTAGGGGAAAAATTAATTCCCGGCAAATCAACTATACAAACACGGGTCAATAGTAAGGCAGAAGTAATTCCTGATGCTGGATCTTATATTATCCTGATGACTTTGTAAATCGGTTTCTGCAATTACATAGAAAGTATATTTGAAAATGCATCTGGTTGACTCTTATTTTTGTTCTGTAAGAAAAAGAAGCACTTACTTCTCACAAAAATATCTGCACCAAAAGATCAGCACACGAGGAAAGGTAGGGAACAGACCAGCCTGAGTCCCCCACGGACAACTGAGAGTTTGTTGGTTGTCCTAATGAAATTTCACCTGATCACCTTTGCTGGAAATGGCGTTTTGCAACGCCTTCCTACTGAAAGAGGCGGAATTGGCTTAAATCTCAAGTTTTCTAGGCAACTAATTAGTGGGGCCCTGGTACCAGGTCGCTGAGGCCGGGCTTGCCCAGAGATGAGGTGTACTCTAAAAGTAACAGTTATTTAACATACTAACCCACGGTTTTTTTTTTTTTTTTTTTTTTTTTTTTGGACCGATTCCTAACGCTCAAACTTTTTGTTTCCCTTTTTCTTTTTTGTTATTTTTATTTCCCTAAGTTTGTAGCTGCCCTACTTGTCCAGGAACGTAAGAATTCCACAATTCAATGTTTACCGTCAACTTACCAACCGTGCCTTGTCAGTTTAGATAGGTCCACTGAGTAGGGAAAGACCCTCTCAGTCCCTCTCCTTCCCCGCCTTCTTTAAAACCCCTAAGTTCATAAATTGGTTCTTCAGCTGTTTAAGCACTTACGTGGGATTCCGCAACGGTTAAAAAAAGTTGCTTACAGAAACACAAGGGACAGACAGACAGACCAAAACTACTGTTTTTTTGTAGTCAAGATGATACTTTTGTCCTTTTGAATTATACTTTTCAGAACCAGGTCCCATGAAAAATGAACGTTTCTTTGTGTTTGCTTAATCAACAACTATAACTGGTCTCTTGATTGGAGGGTGAATGTGAAAGGTAACTGTGGAAGTTGTTCTCTAAAAACGGCCGCTCAAACTTCACAGTGCAAGTTTAGCAACATCAGAGTTAAACTGTCTTAGTTTTCGACGGGAAGCATGAACGGAAATGTTTATAATAACCTAGGTAAATAAGGAAAAATTTGGCTAACAAACCAGTTATTATGATCAATCAATGGCAGGATTCTCGAAAGCACCAAGAAAGTTGGAATAAACTTGTCCTGGTGGCTGCAATTATCTGGGTGGATTAAAAAGGAAATGAAAGAATAAGGAAGGAATCCTTAAGCCCAAGGATTGAGAAGGAAAGAATCAAGACGCAATGGAAGGATCAAAGTCCTACAATGACCAATCTCATCTTGTCGTCCCACTTGGAAAAGTCATAATTAGAAGAGGTTTGGACAGCAAGATTTGTAAGGAAGGAATCGGAAAATGGAGGTCAAGTGAAAGGCTATAGATAGTGGGGCGCAGCTATGGGGCGAATAGGGACGTTTGCAAACCGCACCTTTATATATTCCTAACAGTTACACCACGTGAGGTGCACTAAAGGCAAAAGGTCCTTCATTACCTTTCCCTGGGGGTTTTCAGTCCATTTCGGAAAGGCAATCGAGTAGATCCCCCCCCCCCCCCCCCCCTTTCCAAGTCCTGCAGGGGTGGGATAAACGGACCCGAATACCAGAGGAAGATTTTAAAGGGAAATATCCTTATATCCTTCGCGCAAACTCCATGGGCTGGACATCAGAAGAGGTCCTTCGACAAGACACTGATCATTTATTGTAAGATCAATTTCTTCTGTCAGCAAGAGATTATCTGGGGGAGTTCGACTGACACAATCGTGCTGACTGAGAGATTTCGCTGAAAGGGACAAAATTTCAGGCCCTTTTCAGGAAGTTTTGTCATCCGTGTCTGTTTCCACCCTCAGTTTCACAGGAAAACTTTTGAGAGAGGAGGAGATCGAGAGAACGGAGAGAGAGGAGAGAGAGAAGAGAGAAAGGAGAGAGGAGAGAGGAGATTGATATTTAATGCAAACTGTGGGTTCATGGAATAAATGGCCTGTTCTCGTCTCCTTGGCCACGCTTCCTTGCTAAAAGGCATTTTAAAGGAGAACTTGTAAAATATTAATTTCACTGTTAACAAAATATCTTAGAATAAACCATGGTACGTAAACTTGCATGTGTACGAATATGGAATGTGGTCGTTTGAAGAATACAAACCACGGAAAGGATAGTTTAACAAAGACATTATTATGACAAGAAACAAATTTTTTCACATCCCTATTAAATTCAAAACAAGAATTTAAAACTAACATAATTAGTAAACCATATAAAGAAAACTCTTCTGAAAAAAAACTTACCAAAAGGAGGAAAAAAGCGAGATGAACCAAAGGAAACATCAACACCATAAGAATGAAAGAAAAGAAGAATGAATAAGAGAGAAATAATCAATAAAAAAACAACCAATGATTCAGTTGTTTGAGTTTCAATGTTATATTTCTATGTCTAGAACTGAAGGCCATAGCAGTTCTATGGTCCCGATTTGGGAAATGAATAACAGGAAGATATTACATAAACTTAATAAAAACACTCTTTGTCAGTGAAAAATGGCGGATGTATTTAGTGCTGCAAATATGGAAAAGCGCTAAATTTAACTGATGAGCTAAAGGGTGTGTGCAAGGAAAAGCGTCATTGTTTGCACGTACATTTTATTCTAGTTCATGATATGAGCGATCTTCCATTAGCTTGTGAGTTAATGGATCTCTCTCCCACAGGTAACAGAACCATTGTATGGAAACATAAGCTACTTCAGATATGCTGAGGTCATTATTCATTTTTCATTTTAATCTACCATTAAGAAATCCTTTTTAAAAGATTTATTTATTGACCTTCATCACCCTGTGACCTTTCTGTCTATGGAAGAATGTCACCCATTCCTTCTCTCCTCTCTATCGCTCTCTTCTCCGTCTTCCTCCTCCTCTTCTCTCTAATAGTATCATGAGCCACCCAGTTAATTACCACTTCCATTAGATGGAGTCTCACTTTGCAGGTGGAGCTCCCTCGTTTTCTTATGTGATTCGAAATTGAACTGGGCTTGGAGGTCGCTTTTTTGTTCGTCTTTTCGTTTAATAAATAATGGTTCTAATTGAATCGTTCGTTCCTATTGGAAATAATCGGTTTTTTTATATGTCCCAAGTTAATGGTCCTGTTTAAAGGCAGGTGCAAGTTGGTGCAGTGTTTGTTGACGGCTAAGGAACGCCATGCTAATAATAATAATGATAATAATAAAATAATAATAATAATAAATAACTAATTAATAATAACTAATAACTAAAATAATAATAACTAATAATAATAATAATTAATAATAATGAATATGAATAAGATTAATTAATATCATATATATATATTATATAATATATATATATATTTATCTATATAATCTATATTATAATATATTCGGTGAAAAAAGAAAATCCATTAAAGGCGGTCCTTTATCAAAAAAGAAGTTTTGGTAACGAGATAAAAAATAAAAAAATACCCACTATATGAAATTAAGTAGTACCCCTCCAGTGGCTCATGAAAATGTTAACTGGACCCATAATTCAAACACGCAAAGAGAGAGTAAACAATATTGACTGACTCAGACACCTAATAAACCAAAAAACAAAAAATAATTGAACTTTTTATTTATGCAAGTAACTGATTGTTTTTCTTAGTGGAAATAATTAGGTTTTCCTTAATCACGGATTACCGACTTTGCCATTGGGCTGGGAAAAACTATGACGTAAGGTACTTGGTCTTACTATGGTTTTGAAATAATAGTATTAATGGGTAATTTTTTATGAAAAACAATTAGGCTGTTAAATATGTTAATGTTTGAAGTAGACAGTTTTGGATCGGTTGCTTACAGTACAGTGAGAAGAGAGATGAAGAGAGAGAGAGGAGAGAGATACGAGAGAAGAGATTAGTTGATTTATTTCAAGTGGTGCAATGTGATTGATGCATTACTGCAAAACATGAATGAAAATTATCAAGACGTTAAAAGGTTATTATATATATATATATTATATATATATATCTATATATATTATAATAATATATATCTATATATATATAATATATAATATGTCCTTTATCACATTACCGTGATTCATATATTACGCATTAAGTTAAACAAATTTTCTTTAAATGTCTAATATGCTCTACCTCGGGATTAATAGCTTTTCATATATGGTAACCTAGAAGGGAAATATTTTTAGTTGATAAGAAAATTCGTGTCCGGCTCATGGACGCGAACCAACTGAACCCCAAAGAATTCAGGTACGGACAGTGAAGCTCTAAATAAACCACACTGCTATCATATGGTGTTCGGTTTAGAGCGCTTCTTCACTGTACCGTCCTGAATGCTTGGTTCAGGGGTTCCTCGACCCATGCGCCGAACGAATTTCGTTAATCAACATGAAAAAATTTCCCACTTCGGGTAAAACTCATGTATGGCGGAAATAATAATATTAATTCCGAGGTAGAGGGAATTAGATATTAAAGGACATTTGTAGCTTAATGCATAATATAATCACATCACCGTGATTTATATACAATAATTAAGCTACAAATGTTGTTCAATATCCAGTCGACAGATACTTGGGGAATATCTCCGATGGGGACTGATAACCGAATGGGAACTGTACTGAGTGATAAATGGATGGTTACCGTCGGGTTTCCCCCCCCTCCCCGATCCCTCGACAACAGTTACCTTCCAAACGACACTCCCAGTCGACAGTCAAACCACTGAGCTATCAAGACCGGCTCCTTTTCCTCCTCTTCTCTCTCTCTCTTTATGCATTCTCCAAGATTTCATTCTCGTCTCTACCAATGACGTCATGTTTTAATTTCCCATTATTGCAAACATTTTTCATAAATTCTACCCTGTCACCTTGCATTCGTCACCTGATTTCTTTGTTTTACAAAACCATTTTCCATTTTTCCTTCCTCTTGAACATTTTTGATTGAGCTTCATTTACATTTCTCATTCCCCTTCTTTCTGTGCATTGCTTGAATTCCTTCCCAGTTACTTCTGACAGTCGGCTCATCTTTCCTCTCTCTGATTGTTTAAAAATCTGAAATCTTGAATTTTTCATCTTCTGTTTTCTGTTTGGTTTGTCCCATTAGGGTGGTAGTGCCATCAGTGCACCTCATGCGGTGCAATGTAGGAATTACCTAAGAGTCTTTGTAGTGTCCCTCCGTCCCCTAGCTGCAACCCTTTCATTCATTCTACTCTTCCTAAATTCATTTTCTCTTCCATCTCACTTTCCACAACCCTCTCCTAACAACTGATTCAGAGTTGGAACTGCAAAAGGTTTTCCTCCCTGTTTACACCTTTCAAACATTTCTTCTCTCAATTTCGTTTTGCAGAGTTGAACTGAACATCATAGGTCCCAGTGGCTTGGGCTGGCTTTTTGCCACTAATTCCTAATTTTCTACTTTGTAATTCTCTCCTGTTTGCGTAACCCATTGCACTGAAATTCTTGCAGATCTAGTCAGGGCAAGTTTAATTTAATTCTTCATATTTCTACATATTTGATAAAACCTGCTTTATCTGTTCATCAAATATGCAACGGAGACATTCCTGATTTTATGGTTATTGTTTTTATTCAAGAGTTAAAAAATGCTGTGTTGTTCTATAACTGGTGGGGTCCCACAACCCCATATAAACATTCCTAGGCTGTCTAGAATTTCAATTCTTTATGAGCTTTGTGAAAAATAATCAACAGCCGTCTCTCTTCTTTGCTGTAAAGGTAGAATTCCTTTTTATCTATGTTTTCCTTTGTTGCCTGACATTTCTAGGATTATCATTATATCTTTTTAATATGTAATTTTCTGTTCAGAAAAGCCTAGTTATTATAAACGTAAAATAAATCAATATTTCTATCAAATCATCTTTCAGTCATTATATTTTTTTTGTATTTCAATATTTTACACTTATTCCAATTTTATCTGTTATTCTTTTTGTCACCTATATAAATAATATCTAGTTCTTGATCAAGTTCGTGTTCATATGCGTATTAAAAGCTATACAAACATCTAATTACGCTCTGGTATAATGAAAATCTTTTTAGACATGAAAAAAGAAAATTCCACTTCAGTCGTCCAGGGAAAGGCGAGATTCCACGATCCCACATTCGGGTTCCTCATCCAAACATTATGGTGTGTGTAGGAGGGAGGGTGATGGAGCCATTTCCCTCCAATATATGTTTGTGAGGGAGTCGTTCACCTTGATAGATGGCATTGCTTTAATTTCAATAGACGCGTTGAGAGATCTGGAAGTGTGGAAGGGATATCTCTCTCCTCTCTGCTCTCCTCCTCTACTCTACTCTCTCTCTCTCTCATCTGAAAGAGCCTCGGAGGAAACTCCTCATGAGTTTTAATAGAGGGGTGGGCTGATCGTCTTGGCGACCCTTATTTCCTTCCACCTAAAGAAAGGGATGAGAATGACCTTAACATTTCACGCTGGTGGTGGGACGAGCCGTTGTTTGGGCGTTGAGAGAGAAAAGAGAGAGAGAAGAGAGGAAGAGAAGAGGAGGAGGAGAGAGAGATAGTAGATGGGAAACTTGGCAAAGGTTTTGGTTGATTAGGGAGGATGAGACACTTGAAACAAGGAGAGATCTTTCTTACTTACTCAGAATTAGCGAATAATTAAATGAAATAAATAAATGAATTTGAAATTCTTTTATTCTTCACTTTTCCGATGAATTGATAAAACTGTCCTAACCCTTTTACGAACAATAATATCCTGATGCTTACTAAAACCAAAACATCTCTCAACGGGTAAAGTTTCCATCATAAAAGTTCAGGGAAAAAAGGTGTTCGTTTCACCAACCGAGATCCTGAAGGAATTCGGACAGAAAATGACGAACTTTATTTTCACCCTTCTGGAGAAAAGGCTCCAAAGAGCTGGAGCTCAAGGATGATGGGGAGGGGGAGCCTTGGAGCTGTTATTTATGATATCGTCGAGGACTGGAATCGTTTCTTCCACCAGGGTTTCTTCAAAGTAATTTCTATTTTCTAGGAGGACACTTGAAGGATTACTCATGGAGTTAGTTGGGAGATTTTTGGCAAGATTTCAAGTCGGTTTTACTTTGTAATGAGATTTCTTTCATGAAATTAATCATTATATAAATAAATCATAAATTTTAATATCATCCTTTCAATAATTATTCTTGTTGCCCTTTTGTTTTTACTAATGTACGTAATTCAATCATTCATTTTTACAATACTTGCAAAACGTAAAAATAGGAGATGAAACTCAAGACAAGCAAAACTACCACAGGCCATAAAAATAACATTCCAAACGTTTTTTTGTAAATACTGCAAAGTACAAAATTAGATCCATTCAGACGGCGGACCGTAATAGTTTAAAACGCCATTTTCCCCAAAAAACAAAAAACAAAAGTCGGCAGCCATGATAGGTTGTTTACAACCATCGACGCTATTATATTCAAGTCCAGGCAAAAGGACTTTTCAATAAAAAACAAACTAGTTGTCGTCCGGTATCCAATCTGCTGAACTTTCTTTGATTTTTAATTCATTGTAATTTTTAGATTGTAGATATGCGATTCAAAATAGCATTTATTCCAGTCCCAGCTTGTGACTTTTGGCTCTTTCCTTCAAAACAACTCAATCCCAGCGTTTTTATCATACCCATACAAAAACAAAATATCCTTTTTATAGATTTAATATTTATTTCTACAAAGGTATTAAATTTTAAACTTTACTGTGGTTTTCGAATAAGCATTCACCCGTCCATCCAGCTTGAACTTTTAACTATGTGCAAATTCAAACAGCCATTTTTTCATAATAATCTATTATATAAATTATAATATATATATATTTATATATAATATATATAATCATAGTATATATATATATATATAAAACACACAACACTTTTCAGAGATTCTGTAAAAAAATCCATTCTCAATTCAAGCGGCCACTTTTTGATTCCCAATATTGAGCACGGAGTATGGGTCATCCGCCCAGCCGAATTTTATCCATCGACCAGTCCCCGATTGGATTGACTTTGCAAGAAGAACCAAAGTATTTTTCCGTTGATCACTTCTGAAAACAGGGGTTGGGGGGTTGTGGGGGTGGGTTTGGGGTTCGGGGAATGCAAATACCCACCATCCGAAATCATTTTGGGACTGTCTGTTTACTTGGAAACACGATGAAAGGGTGAATATTTTTCTTTTCAACCATGAATTTAATTTCTCTTTATCTTTAATTTATTCGTATGTGAGATATAACATAGAAAAAAAAAACATTACAAAATTCGCTTTGTACTGTTGGTTGGCTAGTTATGCCAAGCACGGACTCTTCTTTCTATGGAAGCCCCTGGGATACAAGCAAGATGCTGAAATAGGGTTAAGCCCGCCACTGACGTGGACCCCTGGACCAACCAAGAGACGAAATGAAGGCATAAATATAATAAGTATATTGTACTTAGATTCATGATAAGAGATCAAATGATTGTGGATAGAAGACTTAAATACAGAATTTAAATCTAAATATTAATAGGCGGTACAGAGGTCAACGTCAGGAATGACTGGATATGTTATTGGAGGGAATAAGTACCCTCGTTTGGAACAAGTTTTTTTGGTTTTCGCACTCGGCTACCAAGTCCGGTGGTCTGAAGTTAGATTCTCGGCTCTGCCCAAACGACGGAATCAAAAGGAAATTTTATTTCTGGTTATAGAAACAATTCATTTCTCGAGTATAACTGTGGTTCGGATCCCACAAAAACGCCCTAGTTCCCGTTGCTAGGTGACCCAATTGGTTTCCTTCGCCACGTAAAAAATATCTAATCCTTACTGGCCAATCCTTAGGAAGAGAGCTGTTAATTAAGCTCAGTGGTCTTTGGTGGGTAAAACTAAGAATATGCTTGACTTTTGGGGTTGGGGGGAATAAACGAAATAGAGATAAAAAAAATAGGGGAAAAGGGGGTTATAGGTGCTTTGATAACAGAGGAAGAGGAGGAAGTGAATGACGGAGATTTCGATGCAAAAATGGGAGATGCGATAATCAAGAGAGAATGAGATGAAGGGAAGACTGATAACTGACGTGGAAAGGATATTGGAATATCTGGAAATATGAATAACAAAGATGCTCTGAAATATTATGGTGCGTGTTTATGTATGTAATGAAAGAGAGAGAGAGAGACTGCCGGATTCACACTGCCGAATAAAATCCTTTATCCCAGAAAACCTCACTGTTTCGTATAATTTCTCATTCATTTTATTTTATTTGTTTTTTTTTTTTTTTTTTTTTTTGTTTTTTTTTTTTTTTTTTTTTTTTTGTTTTTTTTTTTTTTTTTTTTTTTTTTTTTTTTTTTTTTTTTTTTTTTTTTTGCCATTTCAGTTCCACCGAGTAAACCTTTTGTTTAACCGTGAGCGCAAAAGATCCTCCAACTATTCATTTTAATATTTATTTCTATTTTCGGTCCACACTCTCAGGAGGTCTTACATAAAACCTCAGGGGTGCATAGCTTTGGGCAACTCATGTAATTTGCATAGCTCCTCCACCGTCTTGGGAATTCAAGGTTGTGCCAAGTGGTCGAATTTAAACTAATTTTTAGTTTTCTAGTTTTATTTACATATTACATCGCATGTTTATTTCAATCATTCGATTATATTTACGGTTCAGTGTTGAATTAAGATTCCAATGTCGCGTAGAAATAAAATTCTACCATCACGACTTGGTTAGAAATTATGAGTAAAGGTCAGGGTGAGTTTTACATGATTGTTCCTTAGGCAAATTCCATAATTTATTTCTGCTCTATTATTTCCTCAAATAATAGAGAAAATCAGGCCTTAGGTTTGGTCTGTGGGGGTTTTTTGGGGTGGGGGGGGTGGGGTGTGGGGGGGGTTGGGGGGGGGTGGGGCGGGGGGGGCGATAATTCGAACCTTAAGTGGAAGGCAACATTCCTTATTTGTAGGTTTTGCGGTGTTACTCCAAAAATTAAGATAAATATTTATGCTTAACACAAAGTATGTTTTACAATACGTATTTCATATATATATATATATATATATATATATATATATATATATATATATATATGTATATATAATATGTAAGTGTTTACATAATAAAAAACAAAAATATGGAATGTTATCCATATATATAAAATACTAAAACTAAAGAGGTCAAACCAGATTGCTTGCAGGAATGTGATCAGACTAGAGACGCTAAAGATGACGTATACAATAAGTATGTAGGCTAAGTTTGACATGCCGTCACCTGTAGTCATTCAATTGTTTATAAACATTAGTCCAAGCTCCCTGCTTGAGACAACTACCGCCTACGTGATCTGTAGCGTGTCTCATTTGATTGTGTGTTTCGTATGAAACTATGTCATCTGATAGTATGTTCATAGTTCGAACTACTGTCTGTTCCCTTCATAACTTGTAACAGAGATGGTAGACAAGCAGAACAGAGTTAGCGATCGTCATTAGAAGACCTGTACCTCTTTACCTAAGCTTTTATCATGTAGAGGAATAGGATTAGCCATCATCATTGGCAGAAGCGATCAAGCTATCGTTATTAGAAGACTTGGTACAATCATATCTGATCTTCACCATGTAAAACTTCAGAAGAATATATAATTTTTTTTTTTATACTTAGTGTTCTACAAGAACCTCACCGAACCATGAGTTTAACACATCGTCGTAAAGATAATACCGACTTCGTAAGTGATCTACAAAAACCCCAGACACTCCATTGAAGATGGAAGTGCAATACCAACCGACTTAGCGTATAGATTATCGCTAGTCTAACATTACCTCATAGGGCGCCTTATCATACAAGGCACAAGCCCTAATATATATATATATATATATATATATATATATATATAATATATTATATATATATATAATATATATATATACATACATACATACATACATATAATATATATATATATATATATATATATATATATATATATATATATATATATATATATATAAAAGCACCTTAATATTTCAACACATCGTGTTATTGATATCACCAGATTATGCCAATATCCTTTTCACATCATTTATCAGTCTTCCCTTCATCTCATTTTCTCTTGATTATCGTATCCCCATTTTTGCATCGTGTTCTCTTTCCCCCACTTCCTCTTCTTCGTCCTCTTCCTCTGTTATCGACATATACATATTCCCTTTAATTATTTTCATTTCGTTATTCCCCTCCAATACTATATCCGTCATTAATGTACCTTCTATTAATATTCTGTATTTAAGTCTTCTATCTAAGTACAATATACTATTTATGCCTTAATTTCGTCTCTTGGTCGGTCCAGGGGTCCACAACAGGCATGTTAATCCCTTCAGCATGTTGCTACATACCACGGGGTCCCATAGGAAAGAATCCGTGCTGGCATAAACGCCAACCAACAGCACAATGAATTTTGAAAACTGTTTTCTATTCATATTCAGAAAACAATATTTTGAATTTATAGTTATAAAGTTTGATTATTTTAGATTTAATTATATTTTTGCCTTTAACCACTTTTATGAATAGGATATTAGTATAAGCATTGTGCAATTGTCAATATTCTTCCCTTTTCAATAATAGTATAATAATGATAACAATAATAATAATAATGTTAATCATTACAGTCCCAATTCGCCTTATTTTCTATGTATAGAAGTTATACACAGTAACTTGCAATGAATTATGTAACATTCTGACTAGAAAACCTATCGTGGAATGAAAGCTAACTGTCAATATGTTTCCCGTTTTCTCCAAACCTCCAGCTAATGAGGGGAAATTTGTGTACAATGAAAATTTTATAGTTTTAATGAATCTATATATTCATCCTATATCTGCTTTTTTATGAAATGAAATTTTTTTTTACTTCCAATATTTTTAAAATAACTTCAAACAATACTTGTGTACGTTGGTACCTTGTTCCTTCAACTCTTGTGATATAATATCCGTGATTTTCTGACTTGGCAGATAATAATCACACTGATACGTTTGTCGCTTTGATTAAATTATTCAAAGCCTCTTGACTTCAGGAAAATATCATCACAATTCTTTGAGAGAGTGAGAGATGAAATCGAATCCTTGACCAACAAATATTCCATTATTTCATAGTTTTCATCCGAGTATAGAATTTCTCTTCCCAAAGGGGAAATATTACCTTGGAGACAAAGACAGAATCAGGCCATTTGCAGAAAAGCAGATGAAATATATTTTGTTGGGATTATGTTCTCTCTCTCTCTCTCTCTCTCTCTCTCCTCTCTCTCTCTCTCTCTCTCTCTCTCTCTCTCTCTCTCCGAAGGGAATTTTAGAAGCATTCGAGACATTCCTAATTATGGGTTTATGAACAATTGAATAGTGATAATTCCTATGAATGTAAAAATGACAAGTATTTTAAAATCAAGGGAATAAATTCATCTTTCATATATATGCACTAAATATTAAATTCGTTTGAAAACACTATGGCGAACTTTATTTAGGTTTTTGTGTTACCACATCTTAGCTTTTAAAGATCTCTCTCTCTCTCTCTCTCTCTCTCTCTCTCTCTCTCTCTCTCTCTCATCAGTAATTACATAAGAAGAGGAGAAGAATGCTAATGAGGCATTTCCCCTAGAAACTGTTATAACTGTAAGTAGTATTTCACTGTAATTGTCTTCGAGATTGTTTGTAGAGGCAACATTTCATCAACACTAATTAGGACTCTGGATTAAGGTTGTTGATAACATCTCACCCTGTCTGTCTGTCTGTCTGTGTCCTGAATCACGGCCGTTCCTTCCCCAAATGACACCTCGTGAATCTCGAGGCCTTTTTATGAGGGACTAAATCGATCTCTCCATCCAATGCTCCTGTTTCCCTCTTGCCACAAGAGCTCCCTGTGAAAGTATCGTAAAAAGAAAAAGGATTAAGTAGTGGAAATATTCAAGGTAAGTCGAATAGTTTATTGAAATCATCTCAATTTATGCAGTCTTATCATAGTGGGTTCTACAGAAGAAGAGGCATTTAATCTGGACGCTACCAAATTATTGTATAAACGGAATGATTTCGAACATACTAAAATTTACTATCAACAAACTTTTGGCATCAGTATACGCAAACTTACTCTTAATAACAAATTTAGGTTTCCAGTAAAATCATGATAGAAATGCAAATTATTCACTCGCTTCTTGACCTCAGGTCACATGCTTTATGTCCATTCTGTGTAACAGTCCTTGACCTATCAAAGCTTTCAGACGCAGAATAGAATGATTATAGCCGAAGAAAATAAAGAACATGAACAAAATAAAGGATGACTAGAGAACTGGGAAATATATGAACTTTAACGCTGATTTACACGAAGCATTTTAGTCATTAGACAAAAATAAAGGTCTAAAATATCCATTTCATTCCTTCTTCTTCTTCTTCTTGTGATGTCATGACCGTGTTTCTTCAACAGTTACCAAAAATCATATAAAATGTGCCTGAATAATTATTGAACTGTTGTCTCTTTCACTTTGTATATAAGAAGGTCCTTTAATCAGAAATGAAACCTAACAGTGACAGGAAATGATTTTCGTATTAATTCAATTAGCAACAGTCTTTGCTAAAATGAATCTTTTTTTATTATTATTATTCATCGAGCAAAGACTTCTTCATTTCTCGATATAACCTTACTTTTGGGGGAAATTCTGAATTCCTCCTTAGCATGATGCAGGAATATTAATTGTCACTTGAACGTGATAAATGGTTTTCATGAAGATTCATATTCTGGTAAATAATAACAATGAAAAAGAAATTAATGAAATGTAATAACAAATATAAATTTAGTAAATATGAAAGTAAACATTATTTTATCTGGGACATCAAATGCCGTTGTTGAAAGTCAGAAGCCTCTGACTCTGCTGGTTATTAGGTTTGCACATTCTGTGTCCAGTATATAATATTGCATTTCATTTTTCATTTCTGCTCTCTCTCTCTCTCTCTCTCTCTCTCTCTCTCTCTCTCTCTCTCTCTCCCCTTTGAACGAGTTTTGTTTTTAGAAATATTGAAGGAAAATATCTTAGACAACTTGAAATCCAGACTCTGATATAAACTGAGAATTGTTGTTGACACAAACTTGAGTAAATGATTTATGAAATTTGTTGTGACTTTTCACATTTAATTTTGAGGTGCCTGACAGAGACTCAAAATTATTCAGTCAGTCTCGTTCTGAAATGTGAAATGTGATGAATTTGCTTATTTGCTTATGGAGTTTGTGACGATTATTATGATAACTGCACAAGAGAGAGAGAGAGAGAGAGAGAGAGAGAGAGAGAGAGAGAGTTACACAGTTACATTGCATTAATAACATTGATCAAAGTTTATTAAAATAAATTAATAATAATGTTTTATTTTTTTCAGAAATTCTGCATCGTCTCGGTTGTGGGTGAGTGTAATGCATTACTTTTTTATTGAAAGGTATGGCTTTTATTATTAGTTTTTAAGCACTTTATTGTTGAAACAAAACATTTATGGGGGTTGGGTTTGACGGAGGTGGTGGGAGATACTGACTATTTCCTCTGTGAATTGTCTTTCAGTTTTGTGACTTGCACTTTTTCACAAAAAATCTTAATCTTGGGTATTTCTAAATTTGTAGTTTTGTTTACTTTTGGTCCTTTGTGACTAGCTCTCTTATGCCATTATTATTAAGATTATGAAAAATGTTATTGGACTTACAAATCATTTAATTGATTTAGTGATATCATTGCAAACACATCAATGTTCTTTTACAGAGTATTTATAAATTGGGAATATACTGCTTTCTTGCAATACTGAGTCACTCATTTTCAATGTTTTTACACTCGTCTTTACTAATAACTCACAGGACATATGACGCTAATCATCTCAAGATATTTCCCTGAAGATGTGTCTGAGCACTCATTTGCAAAATTGGTAGGTGGTTCTAAGGAGACATGCACGAATTATCAAATTCACTTATTTCTCGTTATTTTCTATGTTCCTGACAATGTAGCATGTTGTAAAATGTTAAATATGAATTATTCATAAGCCAAAGATGCAAAGATATCGTGGCAGTTCTTCCCAAGTGTTTGTCCGAACTGCCATCTCCTGGACAGTTCCCCAAAACACGTTTTGGATTTTCATGAGAAAATCTGTTCCTCCCTCCCGTCGCCTGCTCTGGGGAAGAGAGAGACTCTGGGGAAGAAAGGCTCTGGGGAGGAAAGACTCTGGGGAGGAAAGGCTCTGGGGAGGAAAGACTCTGGGGAAGAAAGGCTCTGGAGACGAAAGGCTCTGGAGAAGAAAGGCTTTGGGGAAGAGAGACTGAGGAAGAAAGGCTCTTAAGGAAGAAAAGCTCTAAGGAAGAAAGACTCTGGGGAATGAACTTTTTAAAATCATTTCTCAACCACAGAGCGTCTGGAAGTACAAATTAACAATAAGGAATTGCTCAGATTTTCAACTGACAAGGCATTCATCTATACGTTCATCTTCCTAGTTTTATTTTCCTTTTTTGAAGATCACTTTCTCAGTTTCCTGAGGAATCTCTGGCGTCCCCCTTGACCTCAGTAGGTCTGCTAACCTGATGGTTGGTCAACTGTGGTGGGTTCCAGCCACGTTAACGAAGGCTTTTGACACCATAAACATTTTCCCTCAGGAGGGAGGACTTCCGGAGGTGCTGCCCTATTGGGTGGCAGTTAGTGTTGTTAGGGTGAAGCTGCGAGGCCCACGCCCTGCCTCAGGGAAATTCAAGGCTCTGATGTCATTTGAGGTTTTCTGGTGGTCACCCTTCCAGGTTTTGTACTTTTTCTTTTCTCTGGCTGATAGAGATTAACTTTTATTAAAATTCGTGGTAAACAGCGTGAGTGATATTTTTTATAAGTTCTGTACCTGAATTTCATTGAACGGTCAGCCTGGAAAAGAGAGAGAATCCTCATTTTCCAGTGGCTGGATGATGGATTATTTTTTCTTTACCTCAACAACAGGAATAATTCTGTTGTAGTTAGTGTTTATTTGACCGATTTTTGGACAACAACGAAAGTATCAGTCTCCCGAAAACCATACGCGTAAGAAACGATATGAAACACTGATTAAGTAACTCGCATGTAAAGCAACATTCCACTTAATTGTAACTGACTTTTTACAAGTAATTCATGACAAATGAATCGTTGTCTTTCATCAGTCGTTCAGGGTATAGTTTTTTTTTTTTTTTTTTTTTTTTTTTTTTTGTTTTTTTTTTTTTTTATTTGAGCAGTAGGATCAATGAACAGTCATATTTACAACTCTATCTTTAAATGATGTTGAAACTGGCGGCCTTTGGCGAGCACTAATTGCGCCGCCAGAGTTTATTGGCATTTATAGTAAATGAAGTCTTTAACTTGAAGGTTTATTGAACAATCGAATGCTTTCGAAAGTAATGTTATATGTCGAATATAAGTCGATCTTTAAGAATACAAGTCGAAATACTAGTCGATATACAGTTGTGGAAGTTGAATACAAGTCTAAATATAAGTCGAGTAAAAGTCGAATATAAGTCAATATATAACTCTAATATTAGTCGAATATTTGTCGAAGTATAATTCGAAATATATGTCGAATATAATTCGGAATATAGGTCGAATATAAGCCGAAATATAAGTCGAAATATAAGTCTATTACAAGTCGAATAGAAGTCGAATTAAAGACGAAATATAAGTCGAATGTAAGACGAAATATAAGTCGAATGTAAGGCGAAACATAAGTCTATTATAAGTCGAATATGAGTCAAATAAAAGTCGAAATATAATTCGAGAATATATGTCGGAATATAAGTCTAATATAAGCCGAAATTTAAGTCGAAATATTAGTAAAATATAAGTAAAAATATAAGTCGAATACAAGTCGAAGATTGAACACAAACCGTAAATGAATACAAAGCAAGACACGAGAGCACCAAAGACCACCTGGGCTGTTTAGAATTCCCAACTATTCGTGAGTGTTCCGTCCTGAATTTTATTCCTCCATCCAGGAGAAAATGATTAAAGGCAATAGGATTCCCAAACCACACCAGGTGAAAGGAAACTGTTTTGTCGTGACTGGGTAAAGTCTGAAGAAGGAGACGAGAATAAAAACATTGATTGGTATAAAGTATTAGTTAATTCTGTTCTGTAAGTTCTCACAAGTGGTTATGTTTTAAGATATAGAAAGTTCATGATAGATAGGACTTCTGATAAGTATTCTACATATACATAAGAGGTCTGTGGGAGAAATTTCTTAAATGGTACCAAATTATTTAACGATACCAAGTTCTTCCAGTACAAACAACGGTCTGAAATGTATGTGCAAAAGGACCCCCTACACATATACCATTCCACAAACACACGAACACGAAACCAAATCAGTCACGTAAAGGGGACGAAAGCCACAAGACTTCCTCCTCTTCAATGTATCCCAGTTATGGAGGCTGCAGTAATTCCATCGACAGAAGACGAATGTCTAACATATCTATTTGCAAACTCTCTCTCTCTCTCTCTCTCTCTCTCTCTCTCTCTCTCTCTCTCTGCCTTTGATGAGGTCACCCGCGTGGTTGGGCCTGCTGTTGAAATGACGCGTCATAGATCTTGGTGTCATGGTTGCGTTAGAGAGAGAGAGAGAGAGAGAGAGCGAGAGAGAGAGAGGAGAGAGAGAGAGAGACAGACAGAGAATTGGGTATATATAATTTTTAAACAAAAGTAAAGTAAATGATCCGAAATATTTTGTCTTCCATGTATTGAGAAGTTGAAATATTACCTTAATTTTTTTCAATATGATTACTTTAGCATCCAGAGTACTGTTATACTTGGGACCGAACGTGGAAAAGCATCCGAACACCAGATTTCTACTGTTCCCATTCCCAGAAACAATCCTCGTCCCAGTGACCCTCGTAAGAGGCAGAACACGTTTCCAGAATCCTTTATGGCAGCAGACATCACACCTCACATAACAGAGGAAATGAAACTTGCAACAAACAAGGGTTTCCTAACGAGAGGGAATTTTGAGAAAGAATGGCTGACATCAATCACGAGGACAGATGAGCATCGAGGACAGACCGCTGTGAATATCCAGTTTGCAAAAGAATCATTCGACCAAGTTTGGATCAGAATTCCATAAAGATGCGGAATATTAGATGATAAAATACAGTGTCAAACGAAAAAGGATTGGCCTAAGATAATATTTACCTAAAAAGAGAAGCAAAACGTAAA
>NC_061095.1:70994286-71002314 GCF_015104395.2 Macrobrachium nipponense
CATCGAAAGATATTTGTGCTCGATGCGAAATAAGTAATTTGAATAATTGAAATTGTTTCTGTGTGAGGACGACCATCGACCTCACATATGAATCCAGTCAGAAAGAGAGAGAGAGAGAGAGAGAGAGAGAGAGAGAGAGAGAGAGAAAGTGTGTTCGCTGATTTCACTCGTTCAATAATGATAATCGACTCTTCAAATAAAAAAAAAAAATAAATAAATAACTAAAAAAAAAGCGCTGAATAGGAAAAAAAACTCTTTCAAATGAAAAAAAACTCTTCAAGGAAAAAAAAAACTTTAATTGGAAAAAATTCTTCAGAAGAAAAACAAACTTTAAAGGGAAAAAACTCTTCAAAGCGAAAAAAAATACCTTCAATTAAAAAAAAACTCATCAAAGGAAAAAAAACTCTTCAATTGAGCAAAATTTTGCAGATAAAAAAAAACACTTAAAATGGAAGGAAAAATCTCTTCAAAGGAGGAAAACTCTTAAAAAAAAAAACTTTTCAAAGTTAAAAAAAAATCTCCAAAAGGAAAAAAATCTTCAAAGCAGTAATCAGGAAGTGACTCCAAATCGCGTCAGATGAAGATGAGAGATATTTGACGGAAATATTTACAAAGAGTCGAAAAGAATCCACCGAATAAAATGACAAAATCTGTGACGTCTGAAACCGGAATTTGTGGAGCATTCTTGGCATGACAACAAGAAACGACCGTGAGAATTCTCTCTCTCTCTCTCTCTCTCTCTCTCTCTCTCTCTCGTAGTAGCCATCTTGCTTGGTGAGACGTACCCGAGTGAAGTCAGATTAATCAACAGATATCACAACGATCGGTGATAAGATTAGTGTTGAAAATAGTAGGATAAAGCGTCTTCTAAGTTAGTTTATCAAGTGTAATACTATAAATCAGAACAAGATGGCAGTAAGTTCCAACTGCGGGAAGAGGTGGCGTAATTTAGCGTGTTTAGCAGATTCGCAATACGATGAGGTAGCAGGAGGGAACTGGCATTTCTCATCTATGAAATCAGCAACAGTCCTAACCAAAAAGATACAAAAGCATTCATAGATATATTAGAAGGATATAATCCTTCAAACTGGAACAAATCTAATGAAACATTTGAAAATTAATGAAGAAGTTCCAAATAAAATCCAAGTGGTCAAGAGACTCATAAAGAAAATATACATAAACCAACATATTCCGACAAAGAAAATGAATAACGGTGAATCTTGTGAATATCCTAATTGATGCATTAGGAAAAAGAATGCCAAAAGCATGCAAACTGTGTAAGGTTTTGGTATAGCATAGTCAATCCACAAAACCTAATCAGAAAATGTGCGCATGCAACATTCAGACCCATCCACAGTGTGCTGAGGTAATACAAGATTTGAGAAAAGATACAAGAATTTTTTGTTCAACATGTCTATCATGGATAGACAATGTTATTAAATCAAGATATTGAATGTACAAATAGTTTGAGGATGAAGAAGAAGAGGAAGAGGAAGAAGAAGAAGAAGAAAAAGAAGAAGAGGAAAACGGAAGAGAAGTAAACAAAAATGAAATGACAGAAAAAAATAAGGGAAAACAAAGAACAAGATAAAAGTATGGATGCAGAGATACTCATTGATACTACATATGAGGCAATAAAGCAGCATACCTACGAAGAAATAAATTACGATATGACAACAGAAAAGCAAATCCCGAAGAGGCTCTACCCAGATCTACACAATGACGGGAAAGAGGAAAAAAATAGACAAGAAAGACAAAATCTGCAACCTTTTGAAAAGAGGGAATTGCAGATTTGGAGAAAGATGTTACTACAAACATCCTAAGATATGTCAAAACTATGAAATATATGGTAAATGTGCATACTTAGATGGATATGGGGATGATTGCAGAGATCTGCATCCAAAAAATATGTAAAAACCTAAAAAGAAGGAAAAGGATGTAAGTTCGACAAAAAATGCAAATATATGCACCCTGTAGCCATGAATCTATCAAATAAATAACCAACCAAGTAATAAAATCCAAAATAAGAAAGAAACAAATAAAGAGAGAAATCAAGAATATCAGGTAAAAGAGAAAAGCAAACCACCAATGAGATATGCAGAGGTGCAGCAAAAAATTTCAAAGCATCAGCTCCGAAATTCTACTCAAGAGATAATAACTGTATTTATTATGCAAGAGGATATTGCAGAAACGGAGGAAAATTGCAGATTCAGACACAAAATGAATAATTATGATGAAGGAAGATCAAATATTATGGAAAAGTTGGATTTTTAATGTCAGAATTTCTGGAAATGAAAAAAAGAACAACATACCAGAACAGGAAAGAGACATGGGAAAATCCTTATTACTACCATTATTAAATGAAGGAGAAAACACGCAAACCATCATAGTGATGAATGCGCAGGGTTTAGTTACGAGTAACTCAAAAAGAAAAATAGAGTACTTAGAAGAACTAACCCAAAATGAAAAGAAAATAGATATAATGAATATAAGTGAAAACCTGGTATTCCCAAGAGACTGGGAATGATGATCAAATAAAAGGGTTCCAAACTTATAGATCAGATAGAAAAAATAGGAATCAAGGGGGAACCGCAATATATGGGAAAGACAAAAAACAAGGAAAAAATATATGAGAAATATAGTAACTCAGAATGTGAACTAATAGCGGTAGAATTTGAATCTGAAAAATTGATGAACATAGTAATATATGACCTCCTATACTAAAGAGTTTGACTTAATAATTGGAAAAATTGGATGATATATGTAGAAATCACAAGGACTGGACTATTCTCCTATCTGGTGACTTCAACTTTCCTTTCGTAGAATGGAAAGAACGAATAGGAGATTGTGGTTGTACTTATACATATAAAAAAGAGAGTAATAGTAGTGCAGAAGATAAGAGGCAATTTGAAAAAGCTATTAGATATGCTACTAGAATACAACATTCAACAAATAAATCACCTGCCAACAAGAAAGGAAAATACTTTGTAGACCTAGTATTTGTGAACGAGATGAATTATGTTAAAGAAAATAATAGTTTATAATGCGAGTATTTCAGACCATAATGTCATAGAATTAACAGTTTCATTCCAAAGCAAGTGAAAATAGAGATAAGCAAGAAATGAAAAAGTGGGAAGGATATGGAAAATACAACTTCTACAGTAAAAATATAAAATGGTCAGAAATTAATGAAGAATTAAACAAAGATTGGGATAACATTTTCGTAAGTGATGACATAAGGGTAAATACGGAGATATTATATAAAATATTGGAGAAAATAGTGGAAAAAAATATATACCGAAGAAGAAAAGTAACATCATTCATGCATACCAAGAGACAGAAGGATCTTGTTCCAGAAAATCAGAAAGGGTGGAAAAAAGGTCTTGCAAAAGAAAAAATGCATGGAAAGTTATAGAACTAAAAAGTAAGATAGAAAATGCAGAACAAAAGATTATACATCAAAGAAAATGAAAAACGGGACTTGGAAGAAAAAACCCTATTAAATATCAAGCAAAACCCCAAACTATTATACTCATATGCGAAGAAGATGAATAAAAGAAGAATAGAAATAGGCCCTCTGAGAATTGAAGGGAGATTAACGAATGAAAAAAAGGAAATTTGCAACATACTGGCAGAACGATATATGAGAGAATTCACCCCTAGAATAGATAATGAAGATAATGATATAGAAGTAAGGGAAGAAAATAGTGAATATTTAGCTGACATAGAAATTAATGAAGCTGATATTGTGCAGGCAATTAATGAAATTAAAAATGGAGCTGCTGCAGGGCCGGATGGAGTCCCTGCTATTTTGTTAAAGAAAGTAGTTCATTCTATCGCAAAGCCACTTGCAATATTATTAAGACAAAGTGTAGATACAGGCAAGATTTATGATGAGCACAAATTAGCATATATCACCCCTACTTTCAAAAGTGGATCAAGACTAGAGGCAAGTAATTATAGGCCTGTGAGTCTAAACATCCATATTATGAAAGTGTATGAAAGGGTAATGAAGAAAAAATATTATGAAACATTTAATAAAAAATAATTTGTTTAATATAGGACAACACGGTTTCGTACCCGGAAAAAGTACAACAAACCCAACTGTTAGTCCACCGTGAGAACATATTCAAAAATATGAAAAGCGGAAATGAAACAGATGTGGTTTATCTAGACTTTACAAAGCTTTTGACAAAGTAGACCATAATATATTAGCAAAGAAAATTAGAAAACACAATATCGTAGATAAAGTAGGAAGATGGTTAAAAGAATTTTACACAACAGAAAACAGATAGTTATTGCAAACGATGAGAAATCGGATGAAACCAAGGTAATATCCGGTGTGCCACAAGGTACGGTGCTAGCTGCAATATTGTTTGTTATTATGATTGAAGACATAGACAGTAATGTTAAGGATTCGGTAGTGAGTAGTTTCGCTGATGACACAAGAATAAGTAGAGAAATTACTTGTGATGAAGATAGGAACGCTCTACAAAGAGACCTTAACAAAGTATATGATTGGGCAGAGGTAAATAGGATGGTATTTAACTCTGATAAAATTGAATCAATAAATTATGGAGACAGAGAAGGAAAGCTATATGCATATAGGGGACCTAATAATGAGACAATACAAATAAGGAAGCAGTTAAAGACCTTGGTGTGATGATGAATAGGAACATGTTATGCAATGATCAAATAGCAATTCTGTTGGCAAAATGTAAAGCAAAATCGGGAATGTTGTTACGGCACTTCAAAACAAGAAAAGCTGAACACATGATTAGCTTTATAAAACATATGTTCGTAGTCCACTTGAATATTGCAATATGATATGGTACCCACACTATCAAAAGGATATTGCACAAATAGAGAGTGTACAAAGGTCCTTTACAGCTAGAATAGAAGAAGTTAAGGACCTAGACTACTGGGAAAGACTACAATCCTTAAAATTATATAGTCTAGAAAGGAGAAGAAGAACGCTACATGATAATTCAGGCATGGAAACAGATAGAAGGAATAACAGAAAATATCATGGAACTAAAAATATCAGAAAGAGCAAGCAGAGGTAGATTAATAGTGCCCAAAACTATACCAGGAAAAATAAGGAAAGCAACAGGACATTAATCCACTACTACGCACAGCATCGATAATGCAGCGTCTATTCAATGCGTTGCCAGCTCATCTGAGGAATATATCAGGAGTTGAGCGTAGATGTGTTTAAGAATAAGCTCGACAAATATCTAAACTGCATCCCCAGACCATCCAAGATTGGAAGATGCAAAATATACCGGAAGATGTACTAGCACTCTCTGGTAGAACATTAGAGGCGCGTCACACTGAGGGACCTGGGGCAACCCGAACGAACTGTAAGGTCTGTAAGGTAAGGTCTCTCTCTCTCTCTCTCTCTGTGGATCAGAAGCTAGAGCAGAGATAGCTGCCAAGGCTCCTGACAGAGCCAATTGCGAGAAGGGCTTGAAGTCATGAAGGGCTGATCTCGCCCGAAGCTAAATTTGGCAAAGTGAAGAAATAATATGATTGTCCTGTTTTGTCCATTTATCACTTTAATCGCTACAATGCAGGAATTTTTAAGGAAGATTCGAACTGATTTTCTATCAACAACTCGCACAACGTAACGAATTTATTATTATTATTATTATAAATATTATTAATTAATATTATTATTATTATTATTATTATTATTATTATTATTATTATATTACTGCCTTACTTTTCACTTTCTCGCATTCGAGCCTTCGGTTTTGTAGAGCTTATTTCTAAAAGATAAGGGTTTAATGATAGCTATATCTAGGAACAAATGGAAGGCTGAACAGTGCAAATGACATCAAATAAAAAATTACATTTCCTTTGCCAAAAATAAATGAAGAAAATAAATAAATGAATTCCTTACTGAAAATAAGGAATTAATAATCAAGTGAAGTTAGAGAGGTTGAATGATTTTGCCAAATAAGTATATAACGATTTTGTCAAATAAGGATATTGTGAAATACGAATCCTGTGACTGATGTTATGATCATTCAAAATAAAGTAAGAAAATGTTGATTGTAAATTATAAGAATTATTAACTTCAAACATTTCCCTTATTTTTATCCTTATTCTATGTCTTTTATCTTTTGTTCAACTCATATATCTTCATTGTGTCTTCTTTTCACCCTTAATTATTATCGTTTCCGTCAACATTAATATATTTCTCATTATTAATTCTCAATATTATATTACTCCTCCACAATTGATTATCATAAAATAATAGGCAACATGTGGTTGAAAAAAAGCTTGAACGACGTCATTATTCTTCTCTCTCTCTCCTCTCTCTCTCTCTCTCTCTCTCTCTCTCTCTCTTTTATTCTTTTATTGGAAGGTGTTAGTATTTGTTATTAGTATTATATTAAGTTCTTTATTGTTGACGTCTTTTCAAGGGGGTCTGAAGGGGCTGGGGGGGGGGGGGGGGGGGGGGGGGGGGGGGGTTTCTGCCTCTTTCACCTATGAAGCGCTATTTCTGTAATTTTAACTTCTCACAAAATCTTAAGTATTCTTAAATTGTAGTTTTATTCATTTTTCGTCCTATTTAACTGGTTCTCTTATGCTATTATTATATTTTATTATTATTATTATTATTATTATTATTATTATTATTATTATTATTATTATTATTATATTTGGACTTAATTTCTTATTAATTTTCTTTGCAGAGTATTTATGAAGCGGGAAAATATTGCTCTCTTGCACTATTGAGCCGTTTCATTTTCCATCTTTTTTCATTTATCTTTACTAAAAACTGACTAGTTATACAATTCTAAGCTTTCAAAATGCAGTTTCTCAAAGCGCGTTGGAGCATTCTTTTTCAATTTGGCAACTGGTTCTGAGGAGATATGAATGGTCATCAAGAGCGTTTATTCCTGATTATTTGACATTTTTATCGACACTATGACTCTCCCATAAGACTTCTAGCCTTGCACTCTGGCATAGAAATCCAGAAAACATGTTCAAAAATCATTCCAAGTTCAGACATTCCAAGCACCCCAACCAACACCCAACCCACGCTAATAACTCCGCCCAGACCACGCAGATCTCAACGCCTCAGGGAGAGATTTCGTTACCATCCAACGACCAATAAAATCCCGCTCACCGACCCGCCCACCGATTGTATACGACCTTGCATGCTATAAATATTGTAAAACTTATCTCAATTCACTTTACTGTATACTCTCATAGAAGACTGCCTGTGCGGTGTCGACACGTTAGAGGAATAAACCTAAGGCAAATGAAAATCTTTACATGTCCTTAGGAAACCTAATACACCAGCTACATGCTGACGAGAAGAAGATAATAAGAAGAATTGAGAAGATTCTATATAAATTAAATGCCGTTGAAACAGGTATTGTATTCAATGCTACTGCCCTCAGAGAAGGCCTCCTTCCTTATTATTATTATTATTATTATTATTATTATTATTATTATTGTTATGGTTATTGTTATTATTATTATTATTAGTACTATATTATTATTATTATTATTATTATTATTATTATTATTATATTATCATATTATTATTATTATTATTATTATTATTATTGCAAGATTCAAGAGATCGAGAAGGAACGAGATGCTGGTCTGGGAGTCATTGAGATGACGACATCTCAGCTCCAGATAAAATTGAAGGTCAACTGCGCCAATATGCAAATATCTATGATGCTCAAATTATCAGCAGGATTGTGAATGTTGAAAGGAAAAAAATCAATAATTAAAAAGGTTAATATAATATATAAACGAATGAACAAATGAGATAAATGAATAAATAAATTATTATTTAGATAAATAACTGAAACAAACAGCAAAGCAAGCAAAGAGGAGTGAAGCACGCAAGCAAACAAGCAATGATATTAAGGAAGCAATGCAAGCAAAGCAAACAAGCAATTGAGAAAGCAAAAAAAGCAAAGCAAACCAAGGAAACAAGCAATCAAAGAAAAGCACGAAGCAACCTTAGCAATCAAAGCATGCAAGCAAGTACAGCAA
>NC_061095.1:71002814-71007814 GCF_015104395.2 Macrobrachium nipponense
ATCGGAATGTTGGAAGGTGGTTTGATCATGTGGAGAGAATGTAAAATTATAGGTTTTGGAGCTCGGTTAGAGGTAAAAGAAGCGAATGATTGATGAAAGTATAGTAAATTTTTTTTAAGCGTTTGCAGAGGTGAAGGGATGGTTTATCGTGGTTCAAGGTACTTTGATCATGTAGGGCGAATGTAGAATGATAGAGTTTGGAGAGGTTTTGGAGAGAGAAAGCTGATGGAGCAGTTACTTGTCAGCGGATTTGACGTGGTGTTATTAGGCTCCATTAGGAAATGATTGGCTACTTGGAGTAAGCTGATGGAACAGTTACTGACTGCATTGCTTTCTAGCTAAGAAAATATATTTCGTGCAACTGCATCTTTTAAATTCTTGCATATACATTAATTTCTTTTAGGAAAGTAAAAACAGGAAAGGGCCATAGAAAACGGACATTGCTAAAGATGTTAAGAATCTTTCGTTATTTATAATGGAAACTTAGCATCGTCCAAAGGAAACTCAGTACGATGTAGCAATGAAGCGAATAAAACTGCAATCAGTGATTCCACGCCAGAGTGAACCGTTTAAAGAATAGATAAAAGATCTTTACAATTCAGTTCCTAATACGTCAGACCCGTCTTTGAAAGACTGATAAAAAGAGGTTACTTCCCTCTCAAACAAACGTAATACACTTTTATCCATATTTGTTCCTTCCCCTCATTCGCCGAGGTCTTGAGAGGAGAGGAGAGAAAAGGGTCAGCGCTGTAATACTCAAGTCGTGTTTGTTCAAGCAGATGGATTTTTGTGTTCGGTTCTTGAGAGGAAAAGGGAAACTTGGTTTGCTTGTAGCCTTTTAGATCTCCATTACGTCTCTCCTAATGAAATAGAAGAAGGCGACGAGGCCGCTCAGAAGAGAGAAAGAGAGATCTTTCACGTTCTTCTTCTTCTTCTTCTTCTTGTTCTTCTTCTTCTTCTTCTTCTTCTTCTGGGAGAAAGAAGGGAATTGGTAGATAAGTCTCTCTCTCTCTCTCTCTCTCTCTCTCTCTCTCTCTGTCTCTCTCTCTTTGAAAGAGAGTAAGAAAGGGTTGAAAAGAGCTCTCTCTCTCTCTCTCTCTCTCTCTCTCTCTGGAAGAATATAAGAAAAGTAAGAAGGGGTTTTAAAAGAGCTCTCTCTCTCTCTCTCTCTCTCTGAAAGAGAGTAAGAAAGGGTTGAAAAGAGCTCTCTCTCTCTCTCTCTCTCTCTCTCTCTCTCTCTCTCTCTCTCTCTGGAAGAATATAAGAAAAGTAAGAAGGGGTTTTAAAAGAGCTCTCTCTCTCTCTCTCTCTCTCTCTCTCTCTCCTCTCTCTCTCCTCTCTGAAAGAGAGTAAGAAAGGGTTTTGAAAGACTCTCTCTCTCTCTCCTCCTCTCTCTCTCGTCTCTCTCTCTCTCTCTCTCTCTCTTCTCTCTCTCTCTCTCTCTCTGAAAGAAGCAGAGGGGTTTACAAAATATATGCAAGATGACCTAATCTTAAATTTGTGTTCCTTAACGTATAGTCTCGGTTTTGTATTATGTCTTTATCTTTGAGATTTTAACGTTAATACTTTTCATTGATATAACATTACTGGTGCTAAGAAATTCACGATGACTAGAGAAACTCTTGTATAATAAAACGCCACAATTAAGCCAATAAGTTGCTTTGATTGTAAGAATTAAGTAAAAAGTGTCCGGAATACCAAACTTTGTTTTTTTTTCTTTTACAAATAAGATATTTTATTTATATAATCGTGGGTTTTTATTATACAAGAGCACTTTTATTATTGTCCATACTTCAGTTGATAACTTTGAATGAGTTGACGTTAGTGAAAGTTTACCACTTTTTGTTTTTACAAATTTGACATTTTATTTATATAATCGTGGGTTTTACAATACAAGAGCGCTGTTATTATTGTCCATACTTTAATTGACAACTGTGAATGAGTTGACGTTAGTGAAAGTTTACCGCTAAATTATCTCTCCCTCTACACTCAATTTCGAGGATGACGAAGCAGATCTGGAGTTTTCAAATTGTATTTTGATTTTGAGAACGATATGTAATGATAAAAAAAAAACAAGTTAAATCAAAAGGAAACGTGAAATTTGTTATGAATATGTTATGAACAACAAAGAAAATACAATTATCAAAATACGGAAAAAAAAGTCAGCTGCTCTACTCAAAATTCGAATAACGTCAGAATAGAACAGAATATTCAGTTCATCACCACTGGAACAAAGTGAGAGAGAGAGAGAGAGAGAGAGAGAGAGAGAGAGAGAGAGAGAGAGAGAGAGAGAGAGAGAGGGGGGGAGGAGAAACTTCACGCCATGTTGATTTTTCCTTTTTGTAACTTATTTAAAGGTAAAAGGAAGCACTAAACGTCCGTATCTCCTTCGTTCTCCAAAAATCGTCTGATTTATAAATAAACCCATACCGAGTAATTCACGCTCCAAGTGGTCACATCAAACAGATGGCTCTGGCTGTCTGTTCGCGCCTTTTTTTGGGAAAACCGTACTTATTTTTGTTCCATTAAGTCTCTCTCTCTCTCTCTCTCTCTCTCTCTCTCTCTCTCTCTCTCTCTCTCTGTGCGTGTGTGTGTGTATGAGTGTGTTCCAGTGGTGATGAATTGTGACATATAAATAATAGAATTTATCCTTTATAGTTCCTACCAAACGCAATCATTAAAGTTAAGAAAACAAAGTTTTTGCATTTTAGATCGAAACTCAAAAACAATCCCTACTTAACTTCCGGCGGTGCAAATCGTAATATATATATATATAACCTTTATATTATATATTATTTTTTTTGTGGTATATATATATATATATCTATATAAATATATATATATATTCTATATATATATATATAGTACTATATATGTATTTAGATCCGCAAATGCTGTTTAATATTCAATTCGCTATACTAAGATATTCGCGAGGTGTAGTGAATTGTATGTTACACGATATTAGTTGCTTGATATTGTGAATAAAAAAATTGAGTAAAAAAGTATACATATACATGCGCTATATATGTTATGTAATATATATATAGTATATATATATATATATATATATATATATATATATATATATATTATACATATACGTATATCAGAGCCAGCAGGAAATATGAAAAGCAGCAGTACCTAGCGCTTTCGTGTATTCTTGATACACCTCATCAGGGTACAGTATATTAAAGAATGAAAATTAGCTTCGAGATATCAAAGGTAAACATAAAGTGTAATTCTAGGCTGTGGACCATTTGCTTCTTGACTAGGCCGTTTGATTGTTCTGTATTTTACTTTTTTTTTATGTTTACCTTTGATATTTCGAGGCTATTTTTCATTCTTTTACATGTTGTACCCTGGTGAGGTGTATCAAGAATACACGAAAGCGCTAGGTACTGATGCTTTTCATTTTTTCCTGCTGGCTCTTGATATACGTATATATATATATATATATATATATATATATATATATATATAGTATATATATATATAATATATATGTGTGTGTGTGTGTGTGTGTGTGTGTGTGTGTGTGTGTGTGTGTGTGTGTTCGTGTATACTTAAGTATGACATCCTAGATTATATATAGGCTTATGTAGCAAACGAAGGGCGGGAAGGACCATTAAGACCTTTAGGGAACTTATAATAAAGTAAGAGTGTTAGTTAAGGAATAAGTGAGGTTGAAGTGTTATATTATAAAAAAAGGAAATTAGGACATAAAGCGAATTAAGAAAAAAAAGTAGATTGGCTATAATGAAGATTTATTGGTAAATGCAATTTGTAAGGCTAATGAACAGATAAATGACGGAGGTAATCAGTCGACATGAGGCTTTGACCATTAAAAAAACATAATGATAATTATGACTAAATGAAATCGTAATTCATGCAAAATAATTTATCTTGGGAAAAAAATATGATTCGTTGAATTTTGGGAACGGAAACACAATCAAACTCATTCTGCCTTTCATTCTTCCAATCTGAAAATAAAACAATGAATATTCCACTTGAAATGATGAGGTATTTGGCACAAAAGCCCACGAGAGAGAGAGAGAGAGAGAGAGAGAGAGAGAGAGAGAGAGAGAGAGAGCTCTGAATCAGCGCCCGTTTCGTAATTTAGTTACGTAATTCAGACGTCGGCACTGATACGCGAGCCGTTTTAATCATTTCAGCAGCATTCAGCGTTATTAATTACATTACAGCAGTCCCCCTGAATGCCAATATGCATTATTTTTCCTGATTAACGAAATGATTGTCTTTCTGTGCATCATTTTTCCTGATTAACGAAATTTCCTTTCTATCAATGAATAATATTAGGTAGAATAAAATAAGTAATTAGATAAATAATAATAAGTAAATAAGTAAAATAAATTAATAAATGTAAGGAAATCTCCCGGAATAACTGAACGCGAAGCATAGAAACTGACGTAAACACACAAACACACACACACAATTGTTTTGTATATCTGATAACGAGTTCGTTCAAGTTTTCGAAAGTGTTTTTATTTTTATCCGCTATATAAAAAGTTGAATCCGCAGAAGAGCCGGTAAGCTGTAAGTAAAAATGGTATGGAAGGGATTTGATTTCATTAATCCAGAAAAAAATCAAGTTAAAAAGAAAATATAGATTAGAATTTCGTTTAAGAGATTGTGTAATTTTTTTAAGGATATTTATTTAATGGATTAATAACAGATTTGGGCAAATGGAGTTTCCGTTCTTTTCTGTAGATATTCTTAGATAGGATATACATATACATATATATATATATATATATAGATATATATATATATATATATATATATATATATATATATATATATATATATATAATACACACACACACACACACACACACACACACATATATATATATATATATATATATATATATATATATATATATATATATATATATATATATATATATATATATATATATATATATATATATATATATATATATATATATATATATACATATGTACATATATGTCTTTTC
>NC_061095.1:71012814-71025314 GCF_015104395.2 Macrobrachium nipponense
AAGTAAGTTGTATTAAAGCAGATTCTAAAAGATTTCGTGATAAGACATTCTTGACCTTGCAATTACTGAACTACCAACCCAATTTATTCGTTGGTTGTTTTCACTTAAATGAATGAATATTGCATTAGATTTTTGCCAGTATCTATCTTTATTTATGGATTTATCACGTTCCTAACTTTCGTGATTCAGTTATACATATATATATATATATATATATATATATATATTATATATATATATATATATATATCTATTATATATATATATATATATATATTGTGACGAGCTGTCACATTAAATATTGCAAATAAAAAAAAAGAATGATTAAAAATAGTTTTGTATTTTCTGTAAACATTTTTGTAAATTGTTCTGTTCGTATTTAAGCACTTTCTGTTCCTGTTTAAATGCTCCTTGGAGAGACATAGTACCCAGTACTTTTAAAAAGTTTGTTACCCATTTTGTTCTGAAAATAATGTAACAGAGGAGAGAATCACAGCTGTTCATACAGTCAAACATCTGCTCGCTATTTTTATTGGTGCTTAATTGTGGTGTAAAGTGATTATTATTATATATTAGTGGGTGCATTATAGTTTTTGTATTAAAGTTAAATATTTTTCGAGTGTTTCCTTATTCTTGTGCCTGGATCTTGGTGTTTTGGGTTATTAGATTATTTATTAAGTGGTATATTAAGTGCTGAGTAAAGTTAAGTTTAAAGTGAACATAATTCAGTGATAAACTGCAACAGACATATTTTGTTTTGGTGGTAATTTTTTTTTATTATTGCCCGCTGACTGGTATTATAACAAGGCCATTACATCGTTACCATACCACCTGGTAAAGAATATACTTGCAGTGGTGACAATATTTGGGGGCCTGTCCGGGATTCATATTTATTCATGTGACCGTAATTCTTCATGTGACTTCGTGTTTCATGCGACTCATGTGATTTCATGTGTTTCATGTGACTTATGTGATTCTTGTTATTCAGTGATCTAAGTCACATAGTTTTGAGGTGTATCATGGAATTGTATGTGATTTATGTGATTTATGAGATAAGTGTCTGTTGCAGTAAATAAGCTTAAGTATTATTTTTCACACCAGATCCAGACGGGCACAATAGTAAGTTGCACTGTTACGAATAGTAAGTGATTCTCTCCACAGCCATATCCGGTATCGATGATTTGGAGGTATAGTTGGTAGCTTAATGTTAATCGACTGGGACCTGTGTTAATTCACTATCGATAGTGCCCACCCCTTTTCATGAACCACCCTTTTAAGATTCTTCCCAAGCCATTAGACTTCTTCCGACAAACACTTGCGTTAATCCGGATACCGTGTCGATGAGCTAACCTGAATCTTCTTTAATCATAACCATTGAACTAGTTCATTCCTTAGTTAAGACCATTCCGTTGGTCATTTCATTACTTGATTTTGGTTCGTTTTGCGCGCATTAACATGTTCGGACCGATATCGCAATCTTATTCCTCTTAATTGCGGGATTCTCTTTATCACTTGTCAATATTGATAAGTCGTTAAATTTTTATTTAAACTTTTGAATTATCAGTAATGCTCTCATCTGGTTTAAATTATAATTCAGTCCTTCGAAATTGAACTTGGTTATTATTAGCAGTTGCTTAAGACTTATTAAATAGCAATTATTTTTAAGGTAACTAGCTTATTTTTAAGTAAGTTTCACGATTTTGTGTGCCATCCTAACTTAATTCTTTGCTAAGCATGTTCAATTTAGAGCAATTCTTGCTTAATCCTAAAGATGAACTACCAAGATTACATCTTGCAAAGAAAGCGGAACTCTTGACTATCACCCAGAAATAGGCAAATACCTTCAGAGTCCTCCTATGTCAAAGCTAGATTTGATAAGCGACATCCTCCAATTTCTAATTGCAAAGAATGTAGTTAAAGAGAGCGACGAAGAAGTAGAAGAAGTACGTTACCTGACCGGTGCGGTTGCTACCAGTAAAGAAGATCCAGAAGTAACCAAGATGAAACTACAATTGGAATTGGAAAAAATGAAGATACTCAATGCACGAGAAGAAGAAGAAAGGGAAATAAGAAAAGATGAAAGAAGACGAGAAGCTGCATTACAGGAAGTAGAACTCCAAAAGAAATTAGCGGAAATAGAATTGTCGAAAACAAGAGAAAACTGCTAACATACAACTTAAAACCAAGGAAGAAGAACGCAATCTTCCTGAAAAGTTCGACTTCAACAAAGCAAAAAAGCTCATTCCTACATTTGATGAAAAAGAACCCGAAGTATTCTTCGACACTTTCGAGGATACAGCTACCTCGCTCGAGTGGCCGGCAGAACATTGGGTAATGCTCATTAGAAACGGTTTCAAAGGTAAGGCAGCTTATGTTTCCTCGCAAATGATTACTGTTAAGGATTATCAGATCCTTAAGAAAGCTATTCTAGACGCTTATTCAATCACAATAGAAGGATATCGTCAAAGTTTCCGCAATTCACAGAAATCTCCAACCCAGACATTTGTGGAATTTTGTGATACTAAAGTTAGACAATTTCAAAAGTGGAATGACAAAGCTGGAATTAAAGAATTTGAGTCTCTTAAAAGTCTGGTAATCATGGAAGAGTTTCTTAGAAAAGTGCCATTTAACATTGCTAACTATATTTTAGATAAGGAGGAAACTGATCTCATGAAAGCAGCTAGTCTGGCAGATGGGACTATTTTCTGCGCCATTAAATCTTATAAAACCTGCCCATAATAAAACTACCTTTTTCTCAGACAGATTTTGTACTTACTGCTAAGCAGGTAGGACATCACCCATTGAAAAGTGCCCAGATCCTCAGTGTAGAAAGTCTGAAGTCAAAGAACATAAGCCTGGTAAAAAACAGGATTCCAAGAAAACGATGCATGTGACCGTCCCTACTCCAGATTTAGATTCCTTCAAACCTTACACATGCCAAGGTTCAGTAAATGGGAAACCTGTAGTTTGTCTTCGTGATACAGGATCGTCTCAAACTATTATCAACCTACCACCACAGGAGCTGACAATGAAGCAAGAATATGTTGCTGTAACGGACTTGACATCGACCAAGGCTCTACCCTTGGCAGAGGTAACACTTCAGTGCCCCTTCTACACAGGTAAAGCTTCTGTTGCTGTGTCTAATAAACCCTTGCCACATCCATCAATACAGGTACTGATAGGTAATGACCTTGCAGGGGCCAATGCTTTGAATTTAGTAGTAACAGATCCAGATGTCATTCTGAAACAAGAACTTAAAGTAAATGAAAATAAAATTGTTCAATCTGTATCAAAAGTTCCGAAAGAAAAATAAAAATCTTGAAACATCTAAGAAGAGAAGGCTTTGGGAATTAGTAAAATTTAAGCAAAGTAAAGTTTAAGCAGTTGCAGAGTAATGATCCTAGCCTTACGACATACTGGAAAAGAGTAGAAAATCCATCAGATAACCCCAAGACTCCTTATTTTTATACTGATCACGGCTTACTCTTCAGGCATTTTAGATCTTCCAAAGTACCAGTAACTTCCACGTGGCATGACTGTCACCAGCTTGTCTTACCAGCAACCCTTGTACCACCACTTCTAGATTTGGCTCACACCTCTGAATCCCATCTAGGAGTTAATAAAACCTATCACAGAGTTTCACAGGACTTCTTCTGGCCAGGTATAAAGAAAGATATTAAGGAGTACATAATGTCCTGTCATCAATGCCAGGTCACAGGTAGGCCCAACGAGAGTATTATTCGTGCACCTTTGCAGCCCATCTCGGTACCAAAACAACCTTTTGAGAAAATAATTGACTGTGTAGGACCAATGCCTAAAACTCGGAAAGGTAACGAGTACTTGCTAACTATCTTGTGTCCTACTACTAGATATCCCATTGCAATGCCTATTAAGAACATTAATGCCAAAACAATCATTGGTCAGCTTGTTAAGGTGTTCACAACCATTTGGATTTCCTAAGGATTCTCCAATGTGACATTAGGTACTAATTTTACCAGTAAGCTATTCAAACAAAGTATGCAAGAGTTTAATATCACAATGTCTATGCTTCGGCATATCATCCACAGACAAATGGAGCTCTTGAAAGGGTACACCAGACCATAAAAAATCTTCTACGTAAATACATGGTGGAGACTGCCCAATCATGGGATGAAAATTTAGACCTTCTCATGTATATGCTACGCAGTGTACCTAATGATTCGACTGGTGTATCACCCTTCGAACTTATGTTTGGCAGGAAACCACGAACAACGCTAAGTATGGTGAAAGAAAATTTCATTCATAATAAGGAGGAGGATACTACCACCCTGTTAGCTTATATGAAAGAACTGAAAGAAAAGTTCCTTTCCATGTATAATTTGCTAATGAAAATCTTTTGATTTCTCAGGAGAAAATGTCCAACCTTTACAACAGGAAAACAAAGCTGCGAGAATTCAACATTGGCGACCAGGTTCTGGTTTGTATCATCCGATACCAGGTGGCGACCCTTAAGAGAGAAATTTATGGGACCCTATACCATCGACCAGTAGACCTTCCAAATTAAACTATATAATCTCCACACCTGACAGACTACGTCCCTACTCAAATGGTACATGTTAATCTTATTAAAACCATATCGTGCACCTGCTAATGTGGTAAGTCACATCTCTCTCAAACGGTTTCTGTTGATACCACAGTTCAGTTCAAAAACCAGGAGGTAGATGAAGAAAACTCCTTCAGAGGATAAATCTTGTATCATGGAAGGATCTTCTCAACAGCCAAGTATTAGAATCCTTTGCCAGTTATCTTGCAAAAATCCCACCTAATCATCGTAAAAACTTTAAACTAAGTTACTGCTGGAGTATTCAGATGTTTGTTCAGATTCAATTAAAAAGTCAGTTGGACACAATTGTAAGCATGATATCATTTTAGAGCCAGGAACTACACATAAGGCAGCCATATTATAGAGTAGTTGGTAGAAGACTGGAATCATTCTAAGAAACGGAGGTTCAATACTTATTAGATAATATTTAGCTGAAACCAGTGCGTCACCTTGGCTTCACCGTGCATTTTAGTACCCAAAGCCAATGGTCAACTACGGCTATGCACAGATTACCGCAAATTAAAAAACAAAAAAGTCACCATTAAAGACTCCTTTCCTCTGCCTCGAATTAATGATATCTTGGACAACATAGGGAAGGCAAAAATCCTAAACTCAAATAGATTTGATGAAAGGTACTATCAAGTTCCATTAACTGAAAAGGCAAAAGAAATTTCTGCCTTTACCACCCCATTTGGTTTATTTTCTTATACAGTGTTACCTTTCGGACTTACTAATTCTCCTGCTACCTTTCAGAGAATGATGAGTAACATTATCGCAGGCTTACCTAACACCAACACCTACGTGTACCTGGATGATGTGATCATTGTCAGTGAGAATTGGGACGAACATTTTCATCTTCTAAGGCAACTATTCGAACGGTTCCGCAAAGCCAAGATTACCATTAATTTAGTAAAGAGCACATTTGGCAGAGCGGAAGTAACTTATTTTAGGCCATCGCATTGGCAATGGTCACATCGCCCCGAAAGAAGACAATATCCTAAGTATAAAGCAATTTCCTATTCCTTCTAACAAAAAAGAGTTAATAAAGACCACTTCCTTGGTATGATATCTACTATTCAAGATTTGTAAGAGATTTCTCTTCATTTGCTGCCCCACTCTATAGATTAACATCATCAAAAGTAACTTTTTCCTGGACTCCAGAAATAAATACGATCTTTCAAAAATTAAAACATATTCTAATATGTAAACCCATACTCAAGGCTCCTGACTTTAAGAAAGATTTTTGTCTCCAAGTAGATGCCAGCGCTACCGGCTATGGAGCAGTCCTGCTGCAAACATTCCACTCCCACAATTCCAGAAGAGGACATAACTCTAGACTCCCTCCTACCCATCGCCTACTACTCAGGGTATTTCCGGGGAGCACAGACTCGATGGGCTACCATCGAGAAAGAGCTGTATGCCATAATAGCAGCTCTTCAGCATTTCTCAACCAATACCTCGAAAGGGTCATCAGAAAGTAATAATTTACACAGACCATCGGCCTTTAGTGTATTTGGAACGTTCCCGACTACAGAATCAAAAACTTCTAAGATGGTCATATCACCTAACCAGATTCAACGTTGAACTTCGGACCATCAAAGGCATCAACAACTCCATAGCAGATGCTATCCCGTTTTCCCAAGACAGTCTGCAGAATAAAAAGATACTGTTGGGTCGACCTGATCTCCATCCATATAACAGCTATCAGGGATTGCTGTTATCCTACAGGGGAGGAGCTGTGACGAGCTGTCACATTAAATATTGCAAATAAAAAAAAAGAATGATTAAAAATAGTTTTGTATTTTCTGTAAACATTTTTGTAAATTGTTCTGTTCGTATTTAAGCACTTTCTGTTCCTGTTTAAATGCTCCTTGGAGAGACACTAGTCCAGTACTTTAAAAAGTTTACATTTGTTCTGAAAATAATGTAACAGATGAGAGAATCACAGCTGTTCATACAGTCAACATCTGCTCGCTATTTTATTGGTGCTTAATTGTGGTGTAAAAGTGAGTATTATTATATTAGTGGGTGCATTATAGTTTTTGTATTAAAGTTAAATATTTTCGAGTGTTTCCTTATCTTGTGCCTGGATCTTGGTGTTTGGGTTATTAGATTATTTATTAAGTGGTATATTAAGTGCTGAGTAAAGTTAAGTTTAAAGTGAACATAATTCAGTTGATAAACTGCAACAGACATATTTTGTTTTGGTGGTAATTTTTTTTATTAATGCCCGCTGACTGGTATTATAAACAAGGCCATTACATCGTTACCATACCACCTGGTAAAGAATATACTTGCAGTGGTGACAATATATATATATAGATATGTATATATATGTATGTGTGTATATATATATATATATATATATATATATATATATATATATATTATATATATATATATAATACATGCATAATTTATACACATATATATGTGTGTGTGTGTGTTGTGTTGTGGTGCGTTGTGTTTATATATATGTTCTCTCACAGCGGTTTTGATAGCTCAGTCTGAATTTATTTGAACTCCTTACCAGAAAATTTAATATCCGTTCAGGCGGCTGAACAGTTTTTCAATATGTATTAAAGTTTTTCAATTTCTATCCCAGAGGACCTTAGAGAAGTCCCAAATCAGAAAAGATATATTCCCATTCCCACGTATTTCCCGAATAGAAAATTCCAATTTATGTAAGGAAAGAAAGATCCTATTTTAGACGTTCGCTATTTATAGGGCCAAAGAATTCCCAATTCAGTTATTGAAAGAGTGTAAAAGAACTTTGCCTTTTTCCATAGTATGTTGGGTTTCAGTTCTTTTATGGGCAAAAACTTATTCGTGAATGTCGTATTTCTCGTCTGATATTCCAGGACATGTTTTGAATTTCGTAAGATGTTTGGGAAAAGGAATGTTTTGTTAGTGAGGATTCGCGAGAAATTCATTGTTAAGTAGAATTTTGAGACGGATTTCTACTGTTTTTGAGAACCAATGCTTCTTCTGTATCTACTTAGGTTGCATAACATATATATTAAATAAATAATTCATTTATTTTTGCTGTGTAAATTCTATGATTTTGAAAAGTATATCAGAAAAAAATCGACTTTTTAAAAATTAGACTACAAGGAAAAGATGTCGATCTCAGAATTGATTCTTATCACGAATGACAACAGTGACGTTAATTGAAAAAGAACCCACAAAAGTACTGTGTATAACGTGTTTACTTATAAGTATTTCCATTTGATTTTACTCAACACTCGAGTACTTTCAAGCCCTATCTGTGGCCATTTTTCAAGAGATGTGTAGATTGTCCCTGGTTGAGTAAAATAAAATGTAAATACTGATAAGTAATTACACAGTAATTTTGTGGGTTTCTTTTTCAATCTTCAGAAGAAAACTGAAAGAAGTTTTTGTTTGGTTCAGTGACGTTGATGTTGCTGAACTTCCTTAATGAGGGAAGGTAATAAGATTAAAAGAAAGTGTTGAATGGGAATTTAATTCCCAGGTGTAGCAATGGTCGTGATTTAAGGCGTTATAGCGTTATAATAAAAATACCGAAATACTATAGAACTGGAATGTTACTAAGATCTCAAGTGACTTGAATGTAATTAATACTGAGAATCAAGGGAATTTTGGTTTACGTTATAAAACATTTCTTAATTAAGCCAAATTAGTAGTCGATCATCATCTCGTATTTCACATGAGCATTTAATAGCAAATCGTATACCGCAGGTTACAGCGCTCATTTTCACAAGTCACTGAAACAGGATATCGAGATCGACGTAGAATTGTTAAGTAGGTTTGACGTAAGAAAAGGCAACAGAATCGGTGTTGGTTAAATGTTAGATACAACAAAGCGTTGCAATAACACTTCATAGGTAGGATGAAGGCTTCAGCAAGCTTTATACAAAGATGAAAGGCTATTTTATAAGAAAGGCAAATCGTGAAAAGCGGCCTTTGCAACAGCATCACGTTCAATTGCATTCGGGAAATTGAAAAGCTCTCTCTCTTTGAGCGGCGGTTAGCAAGGGGCGAGGAAGACAGAGACAGAGAGAAACAATCTCAGATGCAACTATTGTTTATCTGCTGACGTCAGGGAGTTCACAAAGGCGGTGATCTCTGATTGAATTGTGTGCTTCGTGTTGGTTTGATTTGAGAGTTTCGTTTGGGAAGAGGGAGTGTGGGAAGGGAGAGGAATTCTGTTGGCAGAAAGTTGAGAGTAGATATCTTCAGTTTTCAAAAAGGTTTGATTGGACTTGGATGAACTGAATGCGTTTGTTGCATAGCTCGCCTTAGTCGTTCAGGAGACTAATATACATTTTTATTTGCATTTTGTTGTATGGAAATGCTTTAATTTTTTTTAGACGTAACGTAAGTATGTTGTATGACGGACAAATTGAGAGAGAGAGAGAGAGAGAGAGAGAGAGAGAGAGAGAGAGAGAGAGAGAGAGAGAGAGAGAGAGAGAGAGATTACCATGTTGATATTCCTAAAAGAAAATATTTAAAGTATATAGATTAGTTGCCTGTTTAGATTATTATTGTTAGATGTCGATGATAACTTATACTGTTCAACATCATGGCAAGGATATTTGGAGAAATATCTGTGGTACACTTTTAAACTGGGTCCATCTGACGCGAGATAATTAGGTTTATTGAAGCGTAAAGAGAGAGAGAGAGAGAGAGAGAGAGAGAGAGAAATTAAATCTGCATTCATTAAGGGAGATATATAATCTTTATTGGAAGTGTAACTCCAGGTATATACTTTAGTTGTCATATGAACCTATATAGCAAAATTCATATGTATATATTATATATATATATATATATATATATATATATATATATATATATATATATATATATATCAATTCAAGCTACAAATGTCCTTTAATATCTAAATTCACTTTACCTCCAAATGATATATTTTCATATATGTACCGAAGGGGAATTTTTTTTTTTTTTTTTGTTTTTTTTTTTTTAAGTTGATAACAATTTCGTCCCCCCATGGGATCGAACCACCGTCCAGGTGGACGGGGACGAAATCAGGACAGTCAGATGACGCTGTCCTGATTTCGTCCCCGTCCACCTGGACGGTGGTTCGATCCCATGGGGGGACGAAATTGTTATCAACTTAAAAAAAAAAACAAAAAAAAAATCCCCTTCGGTACATATATGAAAATATATCATTTGGGAGGTAAAGTGAATTTAGATATTAAAGGACATTTGTAGCTGAATTGATATATAAATGGATCACGGTTTCGATGTGATAATTATTCATATATATATATATATATATATATATATATATATATATATATATATATACTATATTATACATACATACATACATACATTACACACACACACACACACACACACACACACACACATATATATATATATATATATATATATATATATATATCTATATATATATCTGTGCGTGTATACTTACGTATGGCATCCTAGATTATATATAGGCTTATAGTCAAAGAAGGGGTAGGAAGGACCATTAAGACCGGTAGGGAAGGTATAATAAAGTAAGAGAGTTAGTTAAGGAATAAGTGAGGTTGAAGTATTATATCATAGAAAAAATAAATCATGACATAAAGCGAATTAAGAAAAAACTAGATTGGCTATAATGAAGATTTATGGGCAAATGCAATTTAGGAAGGCTAATGAACAGATAAATTACGGATGTAATCAGTCGACATGAGGCTCTGACCATTAGAAAAAAACATAATGATATGACGAGGTGAAATCGTAATTCATGCAAAATAATTTTTCTTGGGAAAAAATATGATTCGTTGAATTTTGGGATGTAATTTTGGGGAACGGAAACACAATCAAACTCATTCTGCCTTTCATTCTTCCAATCTGAAGATGAAACCACGAACATTCCGCTCGAAATGATGAGGTATTTGGCACAAAAGCCCACGAGAGAGAGAGAGAGAGAGAGAGAGAGAGAGAGAGAGAGAGAGAGAGAGAGAGAGAGCTCTGAAGCAGCGCCCGTTTCGTAATTTAGTTACGTAATTCAGACGTCGGCACTGATACGCGAGCCGTTTTAATCATTTCAGCTTTCAGCGTTATTAATTACATTACAGCAGTCCTCCTGAATGCCAATATGCATCATTTTTCCTGATTAACGAAATGAATCTCTTTCTGTGCATCATTTTTCCTGATTAACGAAGTAATTCTCTTTCTGCACATAATTTTTCCTGATTAACGAAGTAATTCTCTTTCTGCGCATCATTTATCCTTATTAACGACATTATTCTCTTTCTGTGCACCATTTTTTCCTGATTAACGAAACGATTCTCTTTCCGTGCATCATTTTACCTGATTAACGAAATGAGTCTCTTTCCCTGCATAATTTTTCCTGATTACCAAAATGGTTCTCTTTCTGTGCATAATTTTTCCTGATTAACGAAATGGTTCTCTTTCCCTGTATCATTTTTCCTGAATAAAATAATGATTCTCTTCCTGCGCATCATTTTTCCTGATTAACGAAATGATTCTCTTCCTGCGCATCATTTTTCATGATTAACGAAATTATTCCTGTTTCTGTGCATCATTTTTCCTCATTAACAAAATGATACTATTTCTCTGCATCAGTTTTCCACATTAACGAAATGCTTCTCTTTCTATGCATCATTTTTCCTGATTAACGAAATGAGTCTCTTTCTGTACATAATTTTTCCTGATTAACCAAATTATTCTCTTTCTTTGCATCATTTCTCTCGCTAAATAGAATGTTTCTCTTTCAGTATCTGTTTCTGCCACTTATTTTTGATGCATTTTGATACTCATACCATTTTTCTTTTGAATTGAAATTCCCTTTATTGATTATATAGATTATCTCTATACCATTTTTATTTGAAGGTTATTTTCATCTTCATCTTATTTTCATTTAAGCTTAAGAAGTTTCCGCGTCACCTCTGAATTGCTCCGACATATTCTGGACGGAGGAGGATTTGGTCGATGCATTTTCAGGATTTAAATTCCGGCTGGACTTTGGGGCTGATGGACTTGTATTTGCTTTTGTCCTGGGAAAACCTTCTCTCTCAGCTCTGGACTGTGTAACGATAATGCGTCTGTTGGCTACGAACAGAGTTAGAAAAAGTTATTTGAATAGCATATATTGTCGTCACGTTTATTATTTATCTTCCTCGTCTCCTTCGTTATTATTATTATTATTATTATTTTTTTTTTTTTTTTTTGCTCTATCACAGTCCTCTAATTCGACTGGGTGGTATTTATAGTGTGTGTTCCGGGTTGCATCCTGCCTCCTTAGGAGTCCATCACTTTTCTTACTATGTGTGCCGTTTCTAGGATCACACACTTCTGCATGAGACCCTGGAGCTACTTCAGCCTCTAGTTTTTCTAGATTCCTTTTCAGGGAGGGATCTTGGGATCGTGCCTAGTGCTCCTATGATTATGGGTACGATTTCCACTGGCATATCCCATATCCCTTCTTATTCTATTTTCAGATCTTGATACTTATCCATTTTTTCCCTCTCTTTCTCTTAACTCTGGTGTCCCATGGTATTGCGACATCAATGAGTGATACTTTCTTCTTGATTTGTCAATCAACGTCACGTCTGGTCTATTTGCACGTATCACCCTATCCGTTCTGATACCATAGTCCAGAGGATCTTTGCGTGATCGTTTTCTATCACTCCCTTAGGTTGGTGCTCGTACCACTTATTACTGCAAGGTAGCTGATGTTTCTTGCACAGGCTCCAGTGGAGGGCTTTGCCACTGAATCATGCCTCTTTGTACTGGTTCTGTGCAAGTGTGCCGGGCATTCACTTGCTATGTGGTTTATGGTTCATTTTCGTATTGCACTTCCTACATATGGGAGAGATGTTATTTCCGTCTATCGTACTTTGAACATATCTGGTTCTTAGGGCCTGATCTGTGCCGCTGT
>NC_061095.1:71030314-71040314 GCF_015104395.2 Macrobrachium nipponense
GACATTGTCTTTAATTCCTATTGAAACAGTGATAATAAAAGCGAGAAAAGTAGTGCAGAAGTAGGTTCCCAATTCCCTACAAAGATTCGTAAGGCCAGAAGTTAAATTTGGCCAATGTTAACCAACATGTTAATGCAAGCGGTTAACTCTTTTGTTAAGATGCTTAATTATGTATTGCAATAATTGAGCAATGGATTTGGAATTCCTATTGCTATCATGATTGAGATTGTATGACCTATAGTACTGGTAATCTTCTTAGGCATGAAGATATGGTAATTCAGTTGTATTCCACATAGGAAAATGAAAATGGTTTATCACAGAAAATGCCCAACAGTTTCGTCCTCCAATAGACCTCCTCTTGGAGCTGTAATTAACTTTAATCTTATATTCGATCTTCTGAGAATCCCAAAATCGATTCTGTATAGCTTGTTAGCCAAGCCATGTCTTTTGATCTGTCAGATGGGAATGTATAAACACGGTGAGCATCAGTAAAACACTTTTATTTCGTAAGTATGAAGTATCTAGCGCTGTAATATCTGATTGTGGTAGAATGATGGTATACAAAAACAGAAAATTTTAAAGGTAATTGAATTCGCAAGAAAAAGATTTTGACGCCAAACTAATCATTTTCAAGTAACGCAAAGTTAAATCACAAATCCAAAACAACTTTTATTTCGTTAGTATGAAGTATATACAATAAGAGAAAATTTTTAAAGGTAATTGAATTCGTAAGAAAAAGATTTAGACGTCAGGCCAATTATTTTCAAGTGAATAAAACTTAAATCATAGATCTAAACACTGTTTTTTTTTATGCTGTTCTTCAACAGTCGCTTGAACGAGTAATCCAATCTTCCTTGTTTTCAGTTCCTTTGCGTCATGACGTCAAAAGTAGTCGGGGAAGTGTCAGCCAAGTGAAGATTGTAATTTAGCCTCTGCGAGTCAAGTTTATTAGTTTGTTTAAGATTGTGTTTATATTGAATTCTTGCTGTGATAGAAATGCCCTTCCGTACGGATGAACCTTCTAATGAGGATACGTGTTTGAGGTAAGTTCTCTCTCTCTCTCTCTGTCTCTCTCTCACACACATTATATATATATATATATATATATATATATATATATATATATATATATATATACATATATATGCATATATATATATATATATATATATATATATATAATATATATATTATACATATAACCACTGTTTTCTACATTAATGTATAACTTTATATATTTCATTTCCGTATCTACTTTGACATTCTGCTTTGCATAATGTACGGTGAACTCTTTTTATTTCATTTAAGCAGCTGGGAAAAAATACAGTGAACTTTTTTATTTATTTAAGCAACTAAAATAATACACTGAACTTATTTTTGTATTTAAGCAGCTGAAAAAATACACTGAACTTTTTTTTTGGTTTCATTTAAGGCTGAAAAGAAAAAGACAATGAACTCTGTTTTTTTTTATAGCTGAACCAAAAGTTGCAGTGAAATCTGCTTTTTACATTTTAGTAGCTGAAAAATACATTGAACTCCCCCCCGCCATTTAAGCAGATGAAAAATGTTCATTATTCACTGTTTCCCATCTCAATATATAATAGAAGCCTTTAAGCGAGTCTGCCTTTTGATCTTCCCATAATTCTGAGTAGATAATAACGATAATAAACATTTATTAGCCAAAGTGGATCACGAGATTTTTCCTTTGTTGTCTTTTAGTTCCTTCTGATCGTCTCTCTCTCTCTCTCTCTCTCTCTCTCTCTCTCTCTCTCTCTCTCTCTCTCTCTCTCATTGTCTCTTCCTTGACGTCAATAGCGGCGAAGAGAAAATGTGCTTTAATAAATATTTCATATGTGTGTGTGTGTGTTGTTGTTGTTGTTGTTGTTGTTTTTGTTTTTTTGAACCGTCTATGGACTCTTGCTGAGTGTGAATTATCGTTTTATTATTTTCCTTTTTCGTCCGTAAATTCGTAAAACATAGTAGACTCTTAAGCTGGTAATCACACACACACACACACACACACCTATGTATATATATATATATATATATATATATATATATATATATATATATATATATATATATATATACATACATACATACATATATATATATATGTATATATATATATATATATATATATATATATATATATTCAATACATATTATATATATATATATATATATATATATATATATATATATATATATATATATATATATATATATACATTAACACATTAACCAGGAGGATAATCTAGAGTGACATTGTAGTATTTGGTCTAATTCCTAGACAAAATACGTAGTTTCATTTAGCCAGAACAAGTAGAAGTGAAATCATGAATAAGTTTTCTTTGGGCCTAAGGCCTTTATTTTCCGTTACTTTGGGCGTAAGTAAATCCCATTGCGCGTTCCAGCCTCATAATGTAATTTACTGGCGGTTTGTACTGCATTTTATTTTTATATAAATACGACAGTTGGTGGTGAGGTTGCTTTTACTGTCTGTTTCCTTGCTTTGACATTGAACGTCTGGTATTAATAAATAATAATAATAATAATAATAATAATAATAATAATAATAATAATAATAATAATAATAATAATTATTATTATTATTATTATTATTATTATTATTAGAGAAGAACTGGAAAGGGAAATGTCACACGACAACGAATTACACGAAGACGAACTGAGAGACGATGCCACAGAAGAAGACAGGGAGGATGAGGTATCAAACAACGACACACGAAGAAACACCGACGAAGTAACAGACAGGACGGAATGGGTAGAAAAGATTAGACAATGGATGGCGCCAGATACAGAGAGAACAAAGATCCCCTCCATGAAAGCCTACAACACCAAGAAATTAAGGGAGAAAACAAGTGAGGTCAATGAAATAATGGGCATAATACACACCACCAGTATCACAGAAACAAATAACTTGGTATATGCAGGAGCAAGATTAGTAGCAGAACTGATGGGGATTCGAACACCAACACCACCAGCACAACCAACCCAACAGAAACCAAAACAGCAACCTCCTTGGAAAAGGCGCCTGGAAAAGCAAATCATGGTGATGAGATCTGACTTGAGTAAACTGAAAGAGATGGCAGAAAAAGGCTAAGAAGCAAGAAAACAAGGGAGGAACTCAACGAGAAATACAAAAGTACAAGAGAGGGACTAAACAACACAATAGAAGATGTAAAACAGAGGCTTAAGGCCAAAGCACATAAGATCCAACGGTACATGAACAGGAATAAGGGATACCAACAGAACAAACTATTCGGAAACCAACCAGAAAAGACTATACAGCCAACTAAGAGGGGAAGACAACCACCCAGAAATTCCTGAAGCCGAACCAAGTAAGAGACTCTGGGAAAACATATGGAGTACTCCGGTATCACACAACAAACATGCAACATGGCTCCAGGAAGTCAAGGAAGAAGAAACAGGGAGAATAAAACAAAGATTCACAGAGATCACGACAGACACAGTCAGACATCAACTAAAGAAAATGCCAAACTGGAAAGCCCAGGTCCGATGAAGTCCATGGATACTGGCTCAAAAACTTTCAAGGCCCTACACCCACGAATAGCAGAACAACTCCAGCATTGTATCTCAAATCACCCATGCACCCAAATGGATGACCACAGGAAGAACATCCTTAGTTACAAAAAGACAAGAGTAAGGGAAATATAGCCAGTAACTACAGGCATATCACCTGCCTACCATAATATGTGGAAGTTACTAACAGGTATCATCAGTGAAAGGCTATACAATTACCTAGAGGAGACAAACACCATCCCCCACCAACAGAAAGGCTGCAGAAGGAAGTGTAGGGGCTCAAAAGACCAGCTCCTGATAGACAAAATGGTAATGAAGAACAGTAGGAGAAGGAAAACCAACCTAAGCATGGCAATGGATAGACTATAAGAAAGCCTTCGACATGATACACACATGGCTAATAGAATGCCTGAAAAATATATGGGGCAGAGGAAAACACCATCAGCTTCTCAAAAATACAATGCTCAACTGGAATACAATACTTACAAGCTCTGGAATAAGACTAGCAGAGGTTAATATCAGGAGAGGGATCCATTAGGGCGACTCACTGTCCCCACTACTCTTCGTAGTAGCCATGATTCCCATGACAAAAGTACTACAGAAGATGGATGCCGGGTACCAACTCAAGAAAAGAGGCAACAGAATCAACCATCTGATGTTCATGGACGACATCAAGCTGTATGGTAAGAGCATCAAGGAAATAGATACCCTAATCCAGACTGTAAGGATTGTATCTGGGGACATCAGGATGGAGTTTGGAATAGAAAAATGCGCATTAGTCAACTACAAAAAGGCAAAGAAATAACGAGAACTGAAGGGATAAAGCTACCAGATGGGAGCAACATCAAACACATAGATGAGACAGGATACAAATACCTGGGAATAATGGAAGGATATATAAAACACCAAGAGATGAAGTACACGATCAGGAAAGAATATATGCAGAGACTCAAGGCGATACTTAAGTCAAAACTCTACGCCGGAAATATGATAAAAGCCATAAACACATGGGCAGTGCCAGTAATCAGATACAGTGCAGGAATAGTGGAATGGACAAAGGCAGAACTCCGCAGCATAGATCAGAAAAACCAGGAAACATATGACAATACACAAAGCACTACACCCAAGCGTACGACAAATACTATACATAACACGAAAGGAAGGAGGGAGAGAACTACTAAGTATAGAGGACTGCGTCAACACCGAGAACAGAGCACTGGGGCAATATCTGAAAATCAGTGAAGACGAGTGGCTAAAGAGTGCATGGGAAGAAGGACTAATAAAAGTAGACGAAGACCCACAAATATACAGAGACAGGAGAATGACAGACAGAGCAGAGGACTGGCACAACAAACCAATGCACGGACAATACATGAGACAGACTAAAGAACTAGCCAGCGATGACACATGGCAATGGCTACAGAGGGGAGAGCTAAAGAAGGAAACTGAAAAAGGAATGATAACAGCGGCACAAGATCAGGCCTTAAGAACCAGATATGTTCAAAGAACGATAGACGGAAATAACATCTCTCCCATATGTAGGAAGTGCAATACGACAAATGAAAACATAAACCACTTAGCAAGCGAATGCCTGGCACTTGCACAGAACCAGTACAAAAAGAGGCATGATTCAGTGGCAAAAGCCCTCCACTGGAGCCTGTGCAAGAAATATCAGCTACCTTGCAGTAATAAGTGGTACGAGCACCAACCTGAGGGAGTGATAGAAAACGATCAGGCAAAGATCCTCTGGGACTATGGTATCAGGACGATAGGGTGTATACGTGCAAACAGACCAGACGTGACGTTGATTGACGAAGTTAAGAAGAAAGTATCACTCATTGATGTCGCAATACCATGGGACACCAGAGTTGAAGAGAAAGAGAGGGAAAAAATGGATAAGTATCAAGATCTGAAAATAGAAATAAGAAGGATATGGGATATGCCAGTGGAAATCGTACCCATAATCATAGGAGCACTAGGCACGATCCCAAGATCCCTGAAAAGGAATCTAGAAAAACTAGAGGCTGAAGTAGCTCCAGGACTCATGCAGAAGAGTGTGATCCTAGAAACGGCACACATAGTAGAAAAGTGATGGACTCCTAAGGAGGCAGGATGCAACCCGGAACCGGAACCCCACACTATAAATTACCACCCAGTCGAATTGGAGGACTGTGATAGAGCAAAAAAAAAAAAAAAAAAAATAATAATAATAATTAATTAATTATTCTTATTAATTATTATTTTTTAAAATTCTGGTTGTACAATGACAGAGAAGTTATAATCTTACGGTCAATTGTAACACAAGATTTTAAATATATATGTTATATTTAATATATATATATAATATATATATATAATTATTTATATATAATATATATATATATTAATTCCATAAAATTCATTGATCTTTTCATATTATTATTATTATTATTATAATTTTTTAAAATTTTCCATTCATATCCAATATTGTATACATGTAAATATAGGTTTTATGTAAATATACTATATATATATATATATATATATATATATATATATATATATATATTATATATATATATATATATATTGGAACAATGAGAGCACAAGTATGTTTTTCACAAAAACATTTTTGTGAAATTTCAGACTTACATCGGGATCGAACCTTGGCATCTACCAACTGAACCTCACAGCTTGTAAAAGAAGTTGGAATCTAAATACTTCTGTACATGAGATTTTCCCCTGAGAAGGCTGTCGCCTAACATACATGCTATAGTAGATTCACATCAACCGTGCATCTGATGTCTAGGCTAGTCCCTTACGACGCTCTTGTAAGGGACTGGCCTAGACATCAGATGCACGGTTGATGTGAATCTACTATAGCTTTACCCAACTTCCCGCCTCACCAGTAACACAGTAGGTATAACATTTAATTGAATTACCCGTTCAGCGTAAATATTCATGTATGTATGTGTGTGTATGTATGTATATCACATGTTTCTGCAGTTTTGCCATTCAATAGGAGTAATATCTGAGAAGTTAATGGACATCGATAGAGCCGTTAAACATTGAATCGACCGAACTCGTTAAACTGTATAAATATACATACCCCGTATCGTGCCAAACAATACAGGATTGGCAAATTTAGCCGCTGTAATTTAATTAAACGAATACGTTTTGAAATTCCGACCGTATTTCGAGCATCTATCGTGTTTGTTCACGTACAAAGCGGGTATCATACCCCTGAGGATTATGCAAAACCCTGTATTGGCTTGCTATGAAATCTGTTACTGTTAGTATTCGTCGCGTTTGCCGCTCTAGCGAGAGAGAGAGAGAGAGAGAGAGAGAGAGAGACTGGTGAGTAAACTGCAAAGAAATATGAGTTAAAATAAAGGTGATGGAAAGGAAGGCGAAATGAACAAAGATGACATTTGAACTTTGAGGGGAGGGTAATTTCTTAAGTGAATCGAATTGTGTCAAGAAATTCAGTTTTGTATCGTTTTGACGAATACGTTCTTGGTGAGAAACATTCGCTTTACAAAATCTCTCCAATTCAAGAATCAGTGAAAAAAAATCGCTATGATAAAAGTGTAAAAATGTAATAAAATCAGATTAAAACCGTTTTATGTATTTTTTGAATTGAATTTAATTAAGGATTTGATATTGTATTGTTTTGAAGAGTATGTTCATGGTTAAAAACATGCACTTTACAAAATCTATCAATTTCAGTTTTGGTAAAAAATCCACTTTGATGAACGTCTAAATTTATATTAATTAAAATTATATAAGAATAATTATATATATATATATATATATTATATATATATATATATATATATATATATATATATATATATATATATATATATATATAATATATATATATATACATAATATATATATATATATATATATATATATATATATATATATATATATATATATATATATATATATATATATATATATATATATAATATATATATATATATATATATATATATATATATATATATATATATATACATATATATATATGTATATGTATATATACTATATATATATATATATATATAATATATATATATATATATATATATATATATATATATGTAATATATATATATATATTATATATATATATATATATATATATATATATATATATATATATATATATATATATACATATATATATGTATATACATATATATATGTATATATATATATATATATATATATATATATATATATATATATATATATATATATATATATATATATATATATATATATATATATATATATGTATTTAAAAAATATATATATGTATTATAAATATATATATATATATATATATATATATATATATATATATATATATATATATATATATAATATATATATATATATTATAGTATATATATATATATATATATATATAATATATATATATATATATATATATATATATATATATATATATATATATATTTATATTTATATATTTATATATATTTATCCTTACATCACTGTGTATTTCTACACCATTTAAATGGATTTATGTGATTATGAGATTGTTATGAATGAATTCAAGTAAATTTCATCGTGAAGAGAATTGTAATTTGGTTAAGAAAAAACTAAGGATAATCATTTAAACATCCGCGAATTGGTCTGTGGAAGTTCTCAAAACGTAATAAATATATTTATTGTCTCGGAAACTCAAAGCAAAACAACTTCTTTCAGCTTTGTGTTGTAAACCATTTATCGTTTATTACTTCTTTATCCCTTTTTATAGGAGAAACAAACGCGACTAGTTTTTTTTTTTTTTTTTTACCGTCCGGCATCTTTTTTTTCTTTTTATTTATTTTTTTTTCGGCTGATTCATTTCATCGTTTCCGATGCAGTTTTATTGTTGTCATTCTTTTTCCTTAAATGGGTTTTCATGGTATTTAATGGCATTTCTCTACCATGGATTTCTTCGAAATGCTTTGATAGTTATGTTGGATGAAATGCCCCGTTTGGACGAAATGCTCTTAAAATATTTTGGACGAAATGCCCTGATAATTTTTTGGACGAAATACCCCGATAATTTTTTGGACGAAATGCCCCGATAATATTTGGGACGAAATGCACCGGTAATATTTTGGACGAAATGCCCCGATAATATATTGGACGAAATGCCCCGATAATATTTTGGATGAAATACCCCGATAATTTTTGGACGAAATGCCACAATAATTATTGGACGAAATGCCCCGATAATATTTTGGACGAAATGCCCCGATAATATTTTGGATGAAATACCCCGATAATTTTTGGACGAAATGCCACAATAATTATTGGACGAAATGCCCCGATAATACCTTGGATGAAATGCCCCTATAATATTTTGGACAAAATACCCCGACAAGTATTGAACAAAATGCTCCGATGATATTTTGGAGGAAATGCCCAATAATATTTTGGATGAAATGCCCCGATAATATTTTAAACGAAATGCCCCGATAAATTTGAGGAAATATCATCTAGAATTTTACCTCTTACGCTGATGAGGTTTGAAGTGGGCGTTCATTGGCGTGTGCAGAAAGATCAGGAATGTCGAGGTATCTCGCGTTATCTCCTTTTATCTCTCCTCTTTCTCTTTAAGGTGCAATAGATCACGAGGGCGTGGCCCATTCCGGGCCATTCCCAGATATTTTGGACACCTGCGGTGATACCTGTCAGGTGATAAGGATTCCCTTATCCAAGTCGCAAAGGTTATCGAAATTTTAATGCAATTCAGAATAACAGACTCTTATTTAAAAATATTTTTGAAATCGCCCTAGTTAGATATTTTTTTTTCTAAATCGCCCTATTTAATTTTTTTTAATTGCCCTATTTAAATATTTTTTTTTAAATTTTCCTATTTAAATATTTTGTAATCACCCTTTATAAATATTTTTTTAAATTGCATTCTTTAAATATCTTTTTAAATCACCATATTTAATTTTCTTTTAAATTGCCGTATGTAAATATTATTTATTTAAATCGCCCAATTTGAATATTTTTTTGCAGATCGCCCTATTTAAGTATCTTTTATGTAAATTGCCCTTTATAAATATTTTTTTAAATCGTCCTATTTCACAGTTTTTTTTAAACCGCTCTATTTAAATATTTTTTTATGTAAGTCGCCCTATTTAAATACTTTTTTTTTGTAAATCGCTACATTTAGATATTTTTTTAAATCGCCCTATTTAAATATATTTTACGTAAATCGCCCTATTTAAATATTTTTTATGTAAATCGCCATGTTTAAATATTTTTTATGTAAATCGTTCTATTTAAATATTTTTTATGTAAATCGCTCTATTTAGATATTTTTTAAATCGCCCTATTTAAATATTTTTTGGTAAATCGCCTTATTTAATTTTTTCAAATCTCCCTATTTAAATGTTTTTAAGTAAATCGCTCTCTA
>NC_061095.1:71047556-71079629 GCF_015104395.2 Macrobrachium nipponense
CCTTGAAGACAATGCAAAGTTTAAAAACCTTATCTGAAGACAAAGAAATTTTGTACAAGGAATCATGGTTTGATTTTAAAAAAGGGCTTTCATAAATTCTGGAAATGGATGAACCGATACATCAATGTTGAAAGCAAGCTTAAGAGGATTAGATAATGCAGACTTATAAGTTGAAATTGTGGTAGGAGATAAATGTCTGTCATTTAAAAGATTTCTCAGAAATGCTAAATAGTTTCCACTGAAATCTTACTAATATTATTAGATCTAATAAAATGACAAAAGAGTTCCACACAGTCTGATATTCTCTATTGGTAGAAGTTCTTAAGGATTTAAATAAAATTCTTGCTGAATCACTAGCGTATAACTTGTTATGAATCTTAATCATAAACTCCAGCAAGCTAGTGGAGGTTTTAGAATCTTTGAGGCACAAAAGCAACGATTCCTCCCAACTAGTTGCGAGAGTACTGGATTCAGGATTATGAGTCTTTCTTTTTGCCCTTGCTGGCAATAGAGGGAACCATGGCTGAGCAGTCCACAATGGGGCTATCAGCTTTGCTTTTTTCCCCTGAAGCTTTCCAAATAACTGAGCATCTGAGGATCATCTTTGTTGGAAGAAACAGGTAAATTACTTGCCACCTGTTCCAGTCCCATGTAAGGGCGTCGACCTCCACTGCTAGAGGTCGATCACTGGAGAAACGAAGTGAGGTAACTGGGAATTCTCTCTCGTGGCAAAGATCTAATTGGGGCATCTCCAACTGGGAGCAAACATATTGGAAGGATGTCTCATCCAGAGACCACTCCGATGGTATTGGATGGCTTCTGGATAACGCATCTGAAATAACATTTCTCACACCCTGCCCACGGTGACGTTGTCATCGTTAGGTTTTTCCTCTGAAGAAAAAAACCTCAGAATAAGAGAGGGTCCACTCACTAAGAGGCTTTGATTTCGCAGACCCCTTCCTGTTCAGACAGGCCACTGCTGTTGCGCTGTCTGAGTGTAAACTGAAGTGGATCCCTGGCTGGAGATTCAGCTTCTTGTATGGCAATATACACGACGGGTATCTCTAAAATATTTATATGGCAAGTTGAGAGAGGATGAGACCGTGCACCCTGAAACATCTGCCCTGCAGATGTGAATCCCCTAGCCTGTCTGGGAGGCTCTGTGTACACATCCAGACTGTGGAGGTGGACGGAAAGAATCACTGCCGAGAAAATCTCTGGATGCATCCATCTTTCTAGAGCCTTCTTGATGAAAGGAGGGAATAGACATACTGATCCCTTTGCTTTCTACTGGTCTTCGTGATTAAAAAGTGATTCAGGCCCTTTAAAATGGCTTTGCCCACAGTCGCCTATTGATGCAAATTGGAACTCCCCCAACATCTGCTCCACTTGCCGACAAGACACTGATGTTTTGCTTCAAAAATAATGAAAGGGTCCGAGATAGAGACATGACCTTGTCTCTCAGCAGATACAGGGTACCAGAAGTGGTGTCCCAACCACCACAGCCACTAAAAGTCTGTTCCGGAGTTAATCTTGATTTCTTCATGTCGATAAGAAAAACCCCCAAACTCAGACAGGTCTGTAAACAATCCTTGTTGCCTTTAAACAACCCACTCCCGAATCACCCATATCAGCCAGTCGTCCAGGTATATCAATAACCTGGATACCTTTCCGCCCAAGTTCCCTCAGAATTGGACGGCAGATCTTCGTGAATACTCTCTGAGCGATGTTGAGTCCGAAAGGTAGAGCTTTGAAACGAAACTTCTTCCCTTCTAGACTGAATCCAAGGAACTTCCTGTAATATGGGTGTATTGAAATTCAGAATATGCCTATAGGCGTCTTTCAAGTCGATGGAGGTGGCAAACAAAAGCTCCTACTGGCAACAACAATCTTACGTCTTTGCAAAGTTGTCATTCTGAAGTCGGACATTGTATTGATTGTTGAGGGTTGACAGGTCAAGATGATCCGTCTTTTGTTGTATCTTTCTCGGGACTGAAAATAAGGGGCCCTGAAAGAGGAAGGAGGTCGTCTCCTCTATTGCCCCGGTTTCATCATGCATGAAACAAATTCTTTGAGTTGTGGATTGAAGCCTGAAGGAATGAATGGAAGTGATGGAGGACTGCACCACTCCCACCTCAGCCCCTTTATGATTGCAAGACCCTGAATCTCTTGTACAATATTGATGAAAGTATTGGAGTCTCCTGCCAACCCTCAAATTCTAAAAAAGATTTACCCCACCCTCCCCGGAAGACTGGTTACATCTAGGGATGCCTGGAGACATCATACCTCTGCCCCGAGGTTACATTTTCCACGACCTCTTGAGGTACCTCAGGGACATCTGTTAGAAGATGAAGAAGTGTACTGATTCTGGTAATTCCTTCTGAAGTTTACCCAAGTCTTGGTGAGAAAGGGCGCTTCGTAGTTCAGGATTCCTAAACCAAGCATGGTCAGCATTGACTTGGCCTGATGAACAGCTTGGGTGACTACTCCTTCCCAGGCGTCCTCATGAGAGAGGTTCTTTGAAAGTGGATCTGGACTGAGGAGCTTTAAACCAGAGTATTTTTCATAAAACAGCCCGGAAGTGCGAGCTCCTCAATTCATATTCTTTCTAGCGAAGAGGTTGTAGGCTGTCTACCATGGCTGTAAGGGCATCTTCAACAAAGCATAGAGCTGAAGAGTTAGGATCCTCTTTATGGGTCTGTCTGGTTGGTACTTCCATTAGTTCCTCGTTGGACGAGTGGTTCGCACTAGGCTACCCATCCGGTGGTCCGAAGGTTGATTCTCGGCTCTGCCAACGCTAAATCAGAGAAATTTATTTCTGGTGATAGAAATTACTTTCAGGATATAATTGGTTTCGGATCCAACAATAAGTTGTAGGTCCCGTTGCTAGGTGACCATTGGTTCCTAGCCACATAAAAATATCTTATCTTTCGGGACCAGCCCTAGGGGAACTGTTAATCAGCGCAGTATTCTGGTAACCGGGGGGATATACTAACTTTAGTACTTCCGCTGCGATGGTCATGTTCAACGAGCTGAGGAAGTTCTGATGTGCATCCAGCTCGTCTTGACAGCACATTCTTAGGAGGCGGCTGCAATCTGTCAGAATTGAACAAGACGGCCGGTTCCGTGAGAACAAAATTCTCCCCTCTCAAATGTCTTAATGTATTCCGTAGATGTTATGGGAGAAAATGGAGTCTTCTTCCCAGGTTTCCATCCCTACTCGGGGTTGCCGTTTTCAATAAATCTCTTCCATCTACCTCTGTCCCTATGTCATTTCACCCGTACTAGGAGTCGGGACGAAATTCTTAGATGCACGACTACTGCCCTTTCCCCCTTCGAATCTGGAGGATGGAAGGGGCTGTCATTTCATTCTGAGATAGCAGCAGGATCGGGTGAAAGACGATCAAAGGGCCTCATAAGCCTGACGGACTGGGATGATGCCCCATTGTTCTTGGAGGAGCCACGTCTCTTTGAACCTGTGCCTCCTGAGAGTTTCTAATTAATGAAATATTCTTCTGGATAGAGATGGCGTCAGACGAGGAATCATAGTTAGTTATGATTCTTAAAGGGATGTTCCTCTAGAGTAACAATCCTCTGTTGCGTATCCTAATTGCTCCCAAGGATACAATCTCCAAGGTATTCCTGAGAATTAGCCAGAGAGGGCAGCGCCCCTGAGGCGGTGAAGGGGCTACTGGGACCAGGAGGGGACTGTGTAAGGGCGGCAGAGGCAATACATTCTTCTTGAGTCACTGCTGAAGAGATGGGGTCTTTGGACGAGCCACCCTTCATAGACCGTGGGAAGAAGCTGCAGAGGATTGGATGTCGACTTCCCCTGAAAGTGTGTGAATCCACAAGATCTAGATTGGCGCTAGATGCCGAGTTATGACGCAGGGCGGCAGACTTAAAAAACTTATCATGTATAGGAGGTTCTTTAAAGGCCACAGGAGAAGGCTTAGAAATTACAGTTGTTGAGATTCCAGTATCGCATCAGGCAGGTTCCGAGATGCATCAACTTCAAGAACCACTCACGGCAGAGAAGAAGCCCTTGACGAAGCCACATCCTGTGCAATTGCAGATAAAGACTCCTCTTCTTAGTCGTCCATTATCTGCTATAGAGGACACGCGTGGCAAAGGAAAGTCTTCAGGAATAGTTCAGGTAAACGAGAACTAAACCTAAAAAATCAACATTTTGAGCAAAGACAAAGAAATTACCTACCCTGGATTGAGATCCAGCAGGAAGAGTCAAATCCAGGCGCAGTATGTCTTAAATTCTGATGAACATCATGAACAGTTTTTCCCCAAACTCATAAATTCAGTCAGTAAGGCGCCTTAAAGCAATGATGGCGTCTTCGGTTGGGCCAATTACGGGCTTGTCCCATAGTCCATCACAGTTGCCACAAATTGCTCCATGCACGAGTCGTGGGCTATGTCCTCTGTTGTGTGATTGCATTCACAGCAGGGCATTCTGAGAAGGATTTCCTATTGAGTTTATATCTTCAAAAATCCTTTGCCGCCCAAGGGTTGGCATCCAACTTTAGGCGGCACACCTTAAGGCGGCGACGCAGCAACAAGCATTATTGCAATTATAGCCCCGCCGACGCAACCGCAGCAAAAAGTAACTAGGCAATCCTAGAGCTGCTATGGAAAGGGAAGGGGGGCGGCAGGGTATATGTAATCAAGGTATTCAATCCCTTCAAAGTCCTGCCGCTGCAATCGCGGCAACTGCAGCAAAATGCAATCAGTATAATCCTGCAGCTACTATGAAAAAAGGGGGCGGGGGCCGGCAGGTAAAGGCTGATAATGGACTAAAGCAATATAAACGTAGAAAGGGAATGAATAAAAACACATAAAAGAAAAATATATACACACTAGGCGTCATTAACGCCAACGCGGCTGACATTAGCATCTGAATGTCTGCCGCGTTGCTAAAAACCATTCATGAAATAGTATGCCACTCAGAAATACACCCTCAAATCAAAGGAAGCGTCCTGTCACCCTTCATCCACCTATCCTGAACAGATACCTGGTTCAGGATAGAAGAGGTACATCACCAACGCGGCAGACATTAGCAATCTGAATATCTGCCGCGTGCTAAAACCATTCATGAAATAGTATGCAGCTCAAGTAAACACCCCCTCAGCTCGAAGAGGCGGTCCTGCTGCCTTCTTCCACCTATCCTGAACAGAATACCTGGTTCAGGATAGAAGAGGTATCGCCAACGCGCAGACATTAGCATCTGAATGTCTGCCGCGTTGCTAAAAACAATTCATGAAATAGTATGCCGCTCAAGTAAGTACACCTTCAACTCGAAGGAAGCGGTCCTGCCGCCTTCATCCACCTATCCTGAACAGAGACCTGGTTCAGGATAGATCAGGTATCGCCAACGCGGCAGACATTAGCAATCTGAATGTCTGCCGCGTTACTAAAAACAATTCATGAATAGTATGCCGCTCAAGTAAGTACAACCTTCAACTCGAAGGAACGGTCCTGCCGCCTTCATCCACCTATCCTGAACAGAAGACCTGGTTCAGGATAGAAGAGGAATCGCCAACGCGGCAGACGTTAGCAATCTGAATGTCTGCCGCGTTGCTAAAAACCAATCATGAAATGGTATGCCACTCAAATAAATACCCCCTCAATTAAAGGAAGCGGTCCTGCCGCCTTCTTCCACCTATCCTGAACAGATACCTGGTTCAGGATAGAAGAGGTATATCGTACTGCACCCTCCGTGAGACAGCGCTGCCGCGAAGGACGAGATAACTCACGGGATTCTCCTACTCACCATCAAAAGGCTGATAGGGGGAGAAACCAACGGTACCCCAAACACCCCTGGCCGAAGACCGAGAGGGTGAGGGCTACCAGCTGGGGAGCACAACCTCAAGGAAGGGGAGGGCGGGGTGGGGATAAAAAACACATCCCGCAGCAAAGATATTTACAACACATATATCAAAACTGACCCTAGGTCAGTCTAGAAAAGGTAAAACATGAATAAAAAACACACAACAAATAATATAAAAGCTAGGTTAGCTTATTTTAGAACATAGGAATATAAGCGAACCCCCTAGTTCATTATGGCTGACAACAAATATGGCCGTCGCTTGTCAGGATGAGTACAACAGTCTTGACAAGCCAATTAACAACGAAATACGTATGCATTAGCCAAAGGAAAACACCAAATGAACTAAGGGCTAAAAGGAATGATTAATGATAAAACTCACATTAGGATGAGGATAATAATCCCAAAATACGGAAATAAATGAGAGTCACACAAAAGGTAAACACCTGTGCAGGCGAAATAGGTGAACATGGTAACGATGGGTGGAAACAGTTGATGGATGGATTGCGCTGTTCTTCTTCTTTCTTGGAACGGCTCTCCTTCCCTGTAGTGGGAGGTTTGACATTGGAATGGTTGTTTTTTGATTAGGCAGACCTGAAATTCAAAGTCACTTCTCTCTATATACATGCTTTTAGCCTGTGAGAGAGCCCTTTGGGCGTTTTTGGTCTATTTAGACTTCTTGATAATTATTTCGAGAGTCGCACCAACCTGTACAGGTGGTGAATAGTCCTCCATGAGTGACCCAGGTCTGCCCTTCGGTCAAAAACAATCCATTTATGGCGCTCTCTTATTGTGTGGGGAGCATTGCCATTTATATGATAACCCGAAACTTAATGATAATTCCATTTGTGCTGAAAATCACTTTACTCTTTCATTTCTCAAGGGCTTCGTCAGTCGCCACGTTAAGGGCGGGTGCTGTGTAAGGGCAGTTCTCCATCTGGTATTAAATTTTAACTGTTGTATTATTTCTCCTTTGTTTTTATATTATTTTTCTTCTGTTTTGAATGTCATTGCTATCTGCTGCATATTCTAAGACAGAAGCTGTCATTCTAAAAACAGGCAAAAGGCTTCGTTACTATTTTTTATTATAGATTCTTATGCTTGTGGTGATAAGTGTATCCAAAAAAACGCGAGGAACTTCGGAGAGGTAACTGTGGCTATGATTATTTCATACACACACACATACCAGCATATGTATTTAAATGTATTGTTTGTTAAAAGAAATGTATAATTTTCTTCTATGGCGAAGTTTCCGCGAATATGAGATTCTAAGGCAAAGTTACAACGGCATCTCTTTTCTGTGTGATGATGCCAAGTGAATCTTGTAACACTGGAAATTAACCAGTAGATTTCTAAAGCGTAACGAAGGTCCCAAGGGAGCTGGAACTGATATCGGCTGGAAGCAATTCCCTCGTACGTTATGTGATTGCAAAGAATATTTCTGGCTCAAGCGGATTAGTCCTTTGGCCACCTCTCTCTCTCTCTCTCTCTATCTCTCTTGGATAGCATTTTTACGATTTTGTTTTATTTATCTTTTAATACCATGGCTATTCAGAACGATATAGTACAAGGATTTTCTATCTGAACAAAGATGTTTCGGAATAGTCTATTTCTTTTTGTACGTCCAATGTTTATATATTTTTTCAGGATTTATATTTCTTTCTTTGATTCGTTTGATCCAGATTTTTCTTCAAGATTCTCACGAATTTAATTGTTTTCACGGTTGCATAATTCACAAATGTCACTCTATTTAAAGCGGAAAGCAAAATTATGCAAAGATGTCTCGTTTCGCTGAAAAAACAAATATTGGACGAAATACTTAAATTATACAATCAGGTCGTTACAGTAACTTCTTGATTTGTCAACTTGCTTTGACTTTGCTTAATTAATTAATTAATTATTTTTTTTACGAACTACATTCTGAAATTATGCAAGAATTGCCTCTCGGGCTTATAACCAATGAAGCCATTACAACTATGGTGATTTACGTATGAATTTTTTTTTTTTTTTTTTAATTCAGAGTATTTCAGGAAAAATGAAGGTCTGAAAATCCCCTTCCTGGTGTTGCATATCTTTCACGGAAAAAGAAGCGTGATAGGGGATTGAATTTGACCCCTAATCAGATTTAAAAAAAACATAGGCATATTCCGTAGAATATTTATGAAATACTTCCAATGACCGTGGATTTTCTTGTTTCATTTTTGTTTTCTATTCAATTCTGTGTGCTTACGATATATTCACCTTTAAAGTTCTATTCTCCTCCACGTTACCAGAACATTGTTCTAATCCCATTAAAGTACAGAATTAAGATAAGTACGTTTTAGGGTGTAAATGCCTCATTTGTAGTAAGCTTTGCTTTCGAGGAAAAATTACCGGCCGTAACAGATGCTCCCTCGTCTTTGCTGCTGCATAATAAGTGAAAAAAAAAAAAATGATAGCTTTTTTTTTTTTTTTTTTCAGTAAAAAAAAAAAAAAAAACCCAACGGCTCGCTGCGTTTGAAGTCAGATATGTCCTAAATAAAAGATTATGTTTTAGAAAGTTATCTGTTGAGTATATTGGCTTTCTGCTTACTTTTCTCGGTCCAGATCTGTCAGTATGAGTTTTCAAGCCATGGTTTGGTTGTGTATTAATTCGTTTTTTATTTCATTCTTTCAATGTTAAGATTTAGTTTGGTTTCAGCACACCTTTAAAATTCTTTAATCGCTGTTTAGTAGCTCGCAGTTAGTTGATTTCCCTAGCCACTGAGACGATTATATTTTGTCAGGTAGTCGTGGAGAGAAAATATTTGTTACTGACATTTACTTACTATGGCAAAATGATCGGTAGGTCAAACAACTCGCAGATGAAAGCTAAAGGTCAGATCTTTGTCGTAACCATTGGCACTACTTTCCTGATAAATGAGTGGGTTCTTTCTTTAACTCTAGACCAGGGGTCTCCAACTTTTTTCTCCCTCCATACCCCTCTGGGTATTTTTAATGTCAGTAATTTACCCGCTTCACTTTGTATAGAGTGGAAAACCAAACAAACCCATATAAACATTCTATGTGTATATTTGCAAGTGCTCACTGAAGGGAAGTAAGTACATAACTCTCCTAACATAACCAATTTTGTAAACACAAACAATTCCGTAAAAAAAATAGAGGCAATTTTTTTTATGATTATTTACCTGTGGCTATGCAGTACATTTTAGGGTTTAGGTACTGAGCTGCAAAAACAAAATACATTATCGTTACATCAGTTCCAAAGAGAAAGAATGAGATGGCTGAAACTGCTTTTCATCAGCTAGTCCAGTCAGCCAAGGAGCATCCTTTGCCAAAGCACATCGAAGGTCTGCTTCCACATTCCTCCCAGACCCTTGGGAACGCTTACCCCCTGACAGACCCTTGGCGTTCTCCAGGTTGAGAACCTCTGCTCTAGACCGGCAGCATTTGTTATGATGCGCATTAATCATGGAGGTTCTTAGAAATAACACTGCTGCATACTTTCGATATTAGGTAATATAGAAGAACCAAACTTGCCTTTTGTTTATGAAAGTTCGGGTCGTTTCCAAGGTCGGATAATAAATGGGAATTAAATAAAATAAATTACAATCCGAAAAACGATCAATGAAAATAGGCTTTGGTTTCTTTATGTTTCATAGCAAATCTGATTTTACACTTGTGTACCAATAAATGAGAGACGAAAATAGATAATGAATGAACTGAGCGGAAAATGCTGATTCGCAAAGAAGTTATGAGTCTTCTTTTTTCCGGAGGGAAATCTCATCTGAGAAAGTCTCGGGACAAATACAATTGCGGTTCCGATTTGACAAATGAATAATAAGGAAGGATGTCTCCATTCTGATGGTTCCATTAAACTATGCACGAGTCCCTGGCGACCCAACCCGTGTGTCGTCTTCTGTTCAAAAGACTAAAGAGTTTATAGTTTTTTAACATAAGCATTTTGATATCATGGCATTAGAACCTTCACTTGAGATGTTATTCTGAATGTCAGTTGCAATGTCTCTTCCTCCAAAAAATTTAACACGTAGTCTTTCGCATGGCTTAATCTTATCACCACTCATGCACTCAGTGCGGCTTTGATCTAATGAACTAACGACCAGTAAGAATTTGTTGTTGCTTGTGGAAGGATATACTTATCATTTCATTCCATTGCCTTCAGGCACACTCACTTCTTTACTAAATGTATTAGGCACTCAAACTCCTGAAATTTAAGCAGGATTGCCTAATTAACTAAACCATTCGTAACAAATCTGGGAATATACCTGCCTTTGCGAGTAGCCATTCGGACAGTATTTAGTTGACTATATACCGGAACTGACTAGCGCTGTGATTCTGGTTTATGTAACTGAAGTCACTCATTTTGTACAACTCTATATCAGGCCTTGAAAATTCCAATTCAAAGAAGCTTATCAACTACTTCATAAGTGGCTTTAAGAACTACGCACCCACCTCTCTCTCTCTCTCTCTCTCTCTCTCTCTCTCTCTCTCTCTCTCTCTCTCTCTCTCTTTGCTAGTAGACTTTACTGAAAAATAGCATGCAATTAATATAGCGAAACATAAGCCTTTTAGGGATAGGTATGGAGGAATGATTATTCATTTACATTGGGGCAGAAGTCATCTGTATATAATTGTCCTACTATCCATTTCAGGGACCTTGAGTCATCTTTTTTCTCAAATATCTTTCAAACTATTTATTAGAGCGGAATGTTACTTTGACATAGTATACAAGACACCTCCCGGTAATTTTTGGTAATATAGTGCATTCTCAAATGGTGTTAGTTAAGGCGTTTACTCTTGGCTTTTAAAGGCAAAGCTGCAGCAGTCAGCAGGGTTCATCTACGCAATCGAACGACTGCTATCCCCCATCCTTTCCTTCTCTCTCCCTCCCTCTCTCCCTACCTCCCTCTCACTCTTTCTTTATAGCTGATTTTCTCATCTCTCCTCCCTACCTACTCTGTAATTAAGAATATGAAATAAAATACCGTTTTCCGTGATATTTTTCAATAGCAGATAATTGGAGGGTTCATAATGAAAAGAATAGCGAGGTTTGTTATTGGCAACATTAATTATTTCCTGGGTTGTCGGTAAAAGTGTGTGATTTAGTTTTAATTACCTTATCTTACCTGCCCGTAGTCAACGCGTCAATACGTAGGGTAAAGGATTTCAGAGAACGTGATAATAGGTCGAGCCCAAGAGAGACAAGGTCTACTGAAATAGGTTGAGTTGCTTCCCACCTGGGGTAACTACGAACTACAAAATGAGTCAGCAAGGTTATGTCAAGGTAAACACGTCAATGCGCTCTTCAGCCTACAGAAACAATAATTAAATTTACACAGAATCTACGAAAACCGTCATATTTATAATATCCAATAACTCAATATAATAGACAGGAAAGGGGCTTAGAGACTGGGAGGCCATGAAAGTGGGTTGAGAGAGGAATGAGGAGGGGATGGGGGAGGGAGGTAGGGAGGGAGGGACAGGGTGAGGCTAAAGGACGTTCGAATGCATAGGCCGGCGATGCTTGGTAACACCTTCTAAGCCAAGAGTAAACGCCTTATCTAGCACCATTTGATAATGCACCAAATAATTAGTTTGAAGGATATTTGAGAAAAACGATGACTCATGGTCCCTGAAATGGATAGTAACTGAAAGCGTCAAGGAAAACTTAATATTTTATTATCAAGAAAATTTTAGCTTTAGCCATTTTTCTTATAAATAGATGACGGATTTTTTCTAATGTCAGAAAGTCGTTCCAGAAAGCAATTTTAGATGTGAGACAAATAAATGATTGAGAAATTTGCTTCAGTCATCAAAATGATAAAAAGTTATTAAGCTCGAATTTTGAAATCACATCCTACCAAAGATCAGAAGATTTATAGGTCAAGGTTCATTGTGGAAATAAGTAAAAAAAAGATAATTAATTAAAATGATGACTAGCTCCTGGTATTAGAAATACACACACACACAAACACACACACACATATATATATATATATATGTATATATATATATTTGCATGCATCAATTTTATGAAACGTGCTTTATTATGCTCCCATTTTTTTTTTAACTCAAGTGCAAATGCCAGCGAAATTTACTCAAATTTGTTTTGCTGTCAATAAATCATAAACACTTCCAGAATCTTGTCCGTGATAGGAATGACAGCTTAGTGTCAAAATAAATCAGTGTAGTTTCATCTTGCTTATCATATATCCCCACCCTTTCCATCATTCAGAACCTCACCTCAGGCATAGCAACTACAACAGAACACCATTAGGGACACTCCTTTGGGATTCCCTCAGATTTGCGACGTAGCATTAATGCCCAACCCCGCCATCTTTGATGACACCTGAATCACCCATTACCAATGTCCTTCACATGAGACTAGGAAGCTGACCATCCCACAAGATGCAGGCCACCTGCATCTGGTCAAAGCACATTGAAGGGAAACAGATTCAATTTTCACACACTCCTTCCCCTACTTTATCAATTACCTTAGGGTTGCAATACATGCTCAGGCTATCGTCCTTCTCTTTTGACCCATCTGCTGGTCATTTAATATCTGAAATGACCCATGCCTTTTTCACCTGGTAACTCCGCCCATCCTAACCTTTCTCTCCCTTTTAACACACCTCTTTTGTTGTTGACAATGTAGATGCAAGATATTGTCTGCATGAGAGATTTCAATAATGACAACTGACCATCAAAAACATCCAAGATGGCGACTGCAGACGGGGATAGAGTGAACCTGGGTTTGCCCTCAGAAGTCAGTTAGGCAGGAAGCCTTGTCACGTTACCCTACAGATGTAGGTATCTCTGGACCCAGCTGTCCATAACGAGTTGAGAGACTTATATTTAGATGAGCGTTCCACTATACTTCACATCATGCTACTTTCTATGGCCTTGTGTGACCAAGTCTGCGTGAAAATATAAGTTCCTCGATGACAAAGTCTACAGGTTTGTCCTACATTTGAGTTCAAGTCCACTAACTCATTAGGTAAAGTGCCGAGAACTATATTTTCGACTATGTATTGTTTGTAATTCAGTCCCTATACCTAAAACCTCCATCCTATTCCCAGAATCTCAATCCATTTGAATTTTGTCTCCCAATTATTTTTATGAGTGAATTGTTGTATTTTGGGGCAAGCAAATTTGAGTAAATCTCTGCTTAAAATTATTCTGCGAATTACGTAACTTTGCTTTAGTGTTTATACCACTAGTTGAGTAAATTCTTACAAACTCTTAGCTTCAGTCATTACAACCTTGACTTGCAGATTTACCAGCAATCCTGTAACGTCCACCTGTTTGTCAAGCAACTATTTTCTTAGAAACAATTGCCAAGTGCGTCATATTCTCAAGTGATCATAGATACGGTATAGATTGGTGCAATTTACCTGCTGTCCTATGCCAGATTCATCGAGTAATACTTACGAATATGTTAATCATAGTTATTTAGTTACGTCAATTCGTACTTGGTATGGTACTAGTCAGTCTTTGTAACCCTTTTAACATAGTAAACAGTGGCACAGGGTTCTATAGAAACCCTTGTAATAGCTTTGCATTTTCAGTGATATTATACTTTATTTTAGTGGACTCAAGTGTTTCTCTTGGACCAGTTTGGTAGACTAGAATACTTTTCACTGCATTACCTAACTTTTCCGTTCACAACCCCTTTCTTGGTCAATTAATTGTAATGTGAAGGCATTTAAATGGAGCCAAGTCATTGATTTACCAAATAAATAAAAAATTATAAACCTTGGAACCAACACTGTGGCACAAGAATATATTATATATATATATATATAGATTATATATATATATATATATATATATATATATATATATAAGGTATATATATATATATATATATATATATATTATATATATATTATATATATATATATATATATATATATATATATATATAACTGTACTGGGTGGATGTTCAAGGATGTGGACCATAAGTAGTAACAGTTTTTATTGCCAACGATAAGGTTTCAACCTGAAATATATATTCCATGTAATATATATAATACAATCAACCAGCTATAAAAAATTTTTGAATTTCCTAATTTTCCCGATTTAATTATAAAAAAAATATTTGTCCTTAACACAACCCTTCTAGTAATGTACATGAACAATCCGATTGATATGTATATTTCTAACAATAACTATGTTTATAGCAATGTAAATCAATACCACTGTAAATTATGGTACTGTAGCCACTAAAGCACTCGGCATCAAATCAAATATACTCATATCATTAAACATTACTGTATATATACATAGAATCCAATTACCAATAAGGGCAATTCCAATTGAAATATCATATAACATCCATAATACACTGTATTGCACTCACTTCAATGGCCTCACTATCACAGGCCTTGAACCCCAGTAGGAGATTGCCAAACACAAATATCCCATCACCTTCTGGCCTTATATGTCACCGACTTCATTCTTGTGTCTACATCCACAAGAATAACACCTGCCACCACCCGCCACCACCACTCAACACAATAGGCAGTACCAGAGTGGTTAGCAAATTTTACGGCAGTTCGCCCGCAAACCATGCGACACTGAGATATGGGTAAGACAAAAGATATTCCAGATGCGCAATAAGTTACAACTCGTCCAAAAACCCACATCAACATTTTTTAAACAAATATATCTTTATAGTATTATAAAGTTTATCATGTTAATGATACAATAACTATTATTTTTTTTTTAATTTGGTAAAAGCTTTGGAAAACTATTTTATTCAAATCTACTGTATAATTCCTTGAGGATGCAATAATGCATTGCGAAAATCGGCCTCGGAATATATCTGTCAGTATATTATATATATATATATATAATATATAATATATATATATATCTATATATATATATAGGTATATATATAATATATATATATATATATATATATATACATATATATATATATATATATGATATATATATGTATAGATATATATACATATATGTATATTATATAATATATACTATATAGATATATATATATATATATATATATTGATATATATATATATAATATAGTTATATTATATATATATATATATATATATATATATATATATCTATACATAATATATATATATATATATATATATATATATATATATATATATATATATATATATATAGATACTATATATATATATATATATGCATATATAAAGCGTGTTATTCCTATTTATTTTTCGACCTATAATAACAAAAGTTACAATAAGTAATTTGCTCCATAGAGACAGAGACAGAGACAGAGAGAGAAAGAGAGAAAAATAAATATCCTAAAGAATGTGCATATAAGGGACAAGCAAAATATATATACCATTTTACACACCACATAATGACACCCTCTGAAAATGGTTCCATAACAATTCCAGCCACAGATAAAGAGCCTTACCGTTCAAGCGATTCAATTATTTGCCTAAATCTTTTTGCTCTTTTGATGTTCGCTTTTGAATTTCCAGTTTTATTTCATAGAGAAGAGAAAACAACCGGAATAATTTTCAGATTTAATGGCGACTATCGGATCCCAATGTATTTTTTTATCATATTTTTTAATTCTCATACATCATTTTTAGCTTTTATTCCATGAATCTGGAATTGACTTTTGTTCCAGAATGATCAATAATATTGTGGCCGGAGATGTGATGAGAGAGAGAGAGAGAGAGAGAGAGAGAGAGAGAGAGAGAGAGAGAGAGAGAGAGAGAGAGAGAGAGATTCCTTTTTGGGGCTGAATTTTGAGCTGCTTCAGGTGGCTGAACGATGATGTGGGTTTGGGGGGGTGGTTGTGGGGCCTCTTTCTCTTTCTCTCTCTCTTTCCAGTTGAAAATTCTGAGGCTTTAGAGTTTATATAGATATATACATATAATTTCTGAATCCTATCAGGATCGAACTCAGGTCGTTCAAATGAAAAGCTAAGATAGTTACTTAACCTGGCCGGGTAAAGCTAAGGTACAGTATATACTTAGGGTCCAACTTCGTTTATGACTTGTATGCCTCGGTGGGCAGCGGCCTTGGTTTCCGTTTTAGTGCTGAATGACCTCATAGGTCCCAGCGCTTGGCCTCTGGCCTAATTCTCTTCGTGTGAACCTCCAACATTCAAAGGTCGAGATGTGTCTTCGGTCGCTTTCGGTAGACGTTTTTATTGTTTTCCAAACTCCTTAAACTCCTCCTCACCTCATAAACAATTTACTTTGACAGATGTTTGACGGACTTGTGTCTTTCTTCCTGACTACAACAGTCGTTTTTTATATATATGATATATATATATATATATATATATATATATATATATATATATATATATATATAATATATATATAGATATATCATATGAAGTCATAAAAGTCCACACTTATGTAAGATGTGTATTAGACAATTCTTAAAAGACGGGAGCTTTCGTCTACTTCATCAGTAGACCTCATCAGCCGTACTGATTTTTCCTTTTTAAAAATATACAAGAAGTTACGAATATCACGCAAGACGCTGGAACCGTCTCCAAGGGAATAACAACAAAAACAAACTATCCCAATCATGTTATTCCCTGGTTTAAATGTCTGGCCAAAAGAAGAGCCGATCGTCGTGGTTGAACTACCTTCCTCTGAGTGTTCGGCTATTCCCTAGTCCATACCTTCAGCATCGGCACCTGCCGCGTCCTTGCTATACTTTTATAGGAGAACTAAAATATTTTTTTATTTTACGGAAGCTATGATATAATAAATGTCTAGGTGTGTAAACTTGCATGTATTATGAATATGATGTGGATGTATGAAGAACACAAACCACAGAAAGGATAGTAAACAAAAAAATTATTATATGATAGGATGAATATTAAGAGATTAGTGAAAAATAAAGCAACCCAGTAAGCATGAATGAAACGGAGAATGATACGGGAATGATACGGGAGAGAGAGAGGATAAAAAACAACCAATGATTCATAAATGAGTTTCAATGTTATACATCTATGTCCCACTTAGTGGAAATGAAAACTGGAAATATATTTGCTATTTTTCATACCAGAATCAGGCCTGTAATAAAAGTTGCAATTTTCGTTCCCTGTTGACAGAATGAGATATGGTCCTGTTTCCAAAAGGCTTTCTATTCTATTCACATTTTACATGGTTGATGGGGCTCCTTGAAATATTGAGAAAAATTGGTTGTCGAAAGTTGTGTGGTTACCTTGTTCTATAACCCTGTCCTCGATCTTCCGGTTGTGATTTTATCTTTGTGTTGTGGCCTTTGTAGTCGACGTTCGAAATCAATGGTTGTCTGATATATCAAAGGACATTTTTTGTTTCCTAGACCATTCCGTTTGGTTGTGAATAGTCAGGTTGTTATATTCTGATATTATACATAAATACTTATCACATCACGTTTGAAGCGCAGGGTCTACAGCATATATATATATATATATATATATATATATATATTATATATATATATATATTATTAATACATCATACATCCTACACATATAATATATTATATATATAATATATATATATATATATATATATATTATATATATATAAGAGAGAGAGAGAGAGAGAGAGAGAGAGAGAGAGAGGAGAGAGAGAGAGAGAGAGAGAAAAACAAGGAATTTTAGAGAAAACGCATCGTTAAAAATACATACATTTTGCATACCTATATATATATATATATTATATATATATATATATATATATATATATATAGATATATACATACATACATACATACATACATACATACATATATATATATATATATATATATATATATATATATATATATATATATATATATAGAGAGAGAGAGAGAGAGAGAGAGAGAGAGAGAGAGAGAGAGAGAGAGAGAGAGAGAGAAGGAAAATATCCTAAGGAATTTGTATATAAAGGGATAAAGTATAAAACCTACATACCATTTGCACTCCATATAACACCTCTGAAAATGGTTCCATAGAAACAATTACAGCCAACGATACAGAAGCATGGACAGAACAGACAGGTTCAATTATTTGTCTAAATCTTTTTGCTCTTTTGATGCTCGCTTTTAGAATTCCCAAGCTTTATTTCATAGAGGAGAGAAAACAAACGGAATAATCCCTAGATTTGATGGCGACTATCGGATCCCAATTTTTGCAGAGACGCGGCTATATTTTTCAGGCAGGCAAAAGTTGTTGTTTTTTTTTCTTTTTTTTTTCGGGGTTTTCTTTTTGCATTCCTCGTGCATCATTTTTAGCTGTTATCCTATAAAACTGAAAATGACTTTTGTTCCAGAATTAGCTTGCTTTTTGAATATCGTGGCCGGGGAAGGGGATTTGCCTGACGGAGAAAGAGAGGTTTCCTCTTTGGCGTTGAATTTTGATCTGCATCAGGTGGCTGAACGGCGAAGTGGGTTAGGGGATGTGGTTGTGGACCTCTTCTCTCTTTCCCATTGAAGATTCTGAGGTTTAGAGTTTACATATATACATACAGGGCGTACCTAGACATTTTGGGGCCCGGGGGGCACAGTCCCATTTGGGGCCCTTCGTATCGGGTGGGAGGATGAGCGATTATAGGATCATTTTAAAGGCACTTGTAAATGCAAATTTCAGACTTGGCTATATAGTATTCATAATTTCTCTCCCTCTCCCACACATATCACTGACATATCTTGCCCTAATCCCGTTACCCAGGGCTGGCCCAAGCACCCTTCACTGGGGCCACCGGCCCCCTGGGTTAAGCAGAAGGCCAGATTCATTTAATCATTTGAATGTATATTATCTGGGCAAATGGGGCCCTAATGGGGGCCTCAGAGGATAATTAGGACCCCGATAAGCAGTAATCAATTGCCTTAGGTCGGCCCTGCACTTATCCCAATCAACGTTACCCTCCCTCCCCAGATCCGTATGAGAAGGTCTATAATGGTCTCTACGATTGGGAGGGGCCCCCAGGAGAGCCCTATTTCTTTTACATAACATTTTTGTTACAGTTTGTTCACAAAACTGGAAATTGGGGCCCTTTAGTGGGCCCCAATCTTTCGGGTCCAAATATAAATGGGACCCTTGACCATTTTGGGACCACTGGATCTAGCTTGTCCTGTCATAGCAGCAATGGTTAAATTAAATTTCGCATTTTGGGGCCACCCCCCCTCACTTTGGGCCCTGGGGGGTGAGGGGGGTGAGGCAAATTTGGAACAGCTCCCCCTCAGCCCGACCCCCCTCAGGAACGGCACTGATTATACATACATATAATTTCTGAATCACATCAAGATTCAATAGAAAGACAAGATAGTTAACCTGGCCGGGTAAAGCCTTAGGTACAGTATGTACTTAGGGACCAACTTCTTTTATGACTTGTATGCCTAATGGGCAGCGGCCTTGGCTTTTCAATTGAAAGACCTGGCTAAGATTTCCGTTTCAGTGCTGAATGACCTCATAGGTCCCAGCCGGCTTTGCCTCTGGACTAAATCTCTTCGTGTGAACCTCAAAGGTCGAGATTGCTCTAAGGTGGCTTCCGGCAGAAGTTTTTGTTTTCCAAACACAAAATTTGTTTTGGCAGATGTTTGACGGACGTAATTATGTCTTCCTTCCTGGACTACAACACTCAGTATATATATATATATATATATTATATATATATATATATATTATATATTATATATATATATATATATATAATATATATATATGTATATATATATATATATATAATAAATGATATATGTAATATATATATATATATATATATATATATATATATATATATATATATATATATATATATATATATATATATATATAATATATATGGATGTTTGGAGAGGAATTTATAATTAATTTTTTTTCTTGAGTAGAAAGAGGGACGGGAAATTTCTTGAAATGAAAGTCGAATAAAGTGAACCTTAAACTATATTTTCCTCCCTCTCTCTCTCTCTCTCTCTCTCTCTCTCTCTCTCTCTCTCTTTCTCACTATATATATATATATATATATATATATATATATATATATATATATATATATATATATATATATATATATATATATAATGGAAATCGACAAGATAATAACTCTGTACGCCGTCTAAATTTAATTTGGAGAGGCCCCCATTTCTGAGCCTCAGTGCAAATCGGGAGACGACTGGTGATGCAACGAAGTAGCAGCAGAATAAAAGGCCGATTTCTTTCTGTCCCATTAAGAGATGTTTGTTGTTCGTGACCTTCCTCCCGAATCATCTCCCAGATCATTTTGCAATTCAGTCGGAAACGTGAGAAAAGAGCAGCAACGGGGAAGGAGATGGAGAAACACTTGTCCTCAAAGAGTTTCATGATTCCACTTATGAAGGAAACATTCCCCTTGGCTCCCTCTCGGCTCCTTTTGGATTATTTTCTGGTTTTGATTGAAATTCCATATTTCCTCCCCTCCAACTTACGAAGGTTTCCAAGTTCTTGGTTTATATGATTAACTATTATAATATCTTATTTGCTAACTTATCTAAGAATGCAATTTTTCTGCGTTTTATTTCAACTTCCATAATACCGTTTTCTTCCCTCCTACAAAAGTGTCCAAGTTTTTTTAATGCCATCTTACTTATTACATGATTATATTAACTAAAATAGCAGCATATTTATTCACTTATCTAAATATTCTGCTTCAATTTCATTTCAATTTCCTACTGTATTATTTCCTGTGTTTTAATTAAACTTCCGTAAGATTTCCATCTCTCCTGCATAGGATTCCAAGTTCTGTTAATCACATCTTGATTAATATGTAATTATATTAACTACAATAACAGCATATTTGGTCACGTATCTAAACATGCGATTTTTGTTTGATCTCCTTCATTTTGTTTTGCTTCAATATAGCAATATACCTGGTTCGGGAAATATCTCTCTCTCTCTCTCTCTCTCTCTCTCTCTCTCTCTCTCTCTCTCTCTCTCTCTCTCTTTTCGAGTACTTTGTTCTTTACAGCTCCCATGAGAATGAAGGAGGCTATCCTTCTTTTCTTTCCTATTCTCGCTTTCCTCCAACACAGAATCCTTCGGGAGAGAGAGGAGGGAATAATTCGTCTCTTCTTCCAGAAGGACTCCCGAGGCCTCCTCCAGGATGTGTAGGATGAGATACGTGTTTAAGAAGAGACGCCCATGTGGCTCCTTCATGTGTTTATATGTGGGCGGTGCATAAAGGCTTCCATGCAGTTGCTTCCTATGTAGATGTGGACTGTTGAATGTTGAAATGGGATGAATTTTTCATTCGATTTCAGTGCTTGCAAGCATCATGCAACCACTCTAGCAATTGTCGTGGAATTTATTTTTCAGTTTGTTTTATATTTTATTCTGATATAAACTTTGGTTTTGATAAAATACTCTGTGCGGAAATTTAGTGTTTTGTGGATACGAAATGAGGACCAACAGAGCATTTTTCATTTTAATTTTTATTTTCTCATTTTGAATTTTGGTTTTGATTTATAATTCGATTTTTATATTAAATTTTAAACATTTCTATTTAATTCTTTTAGGTTTAACTTTATTTCTTATTTTTGATTTATTTTTTATTACGTTAAGGTAGTTTGCAGGGACCCTTCGACCACTAGCTGCAACCTCGCAACCTCTTTCATTCCTTTTACTGTACTTCCGTTCATATTCTCTCTCTTCCATCTGGCTCTCCTCAACCATCTCCTGACATTTGATTCATAGAAGTTTTCCTCTTGTTACGCCTTTCAGACCTCTCTACTCTCAATTTCCGTTTCAGAACCGAATGACCTCACTGGTACCATCGCTTGTCCTTTGTCCTGAATTCTGAATATTCTATTATTTGTTGCATATTGCTGTCCAACCACTCCAACTCCCTCTTTTCAATGTCTTTAGAATTAGATGGCTGGAAACGACCCTTCAGTGCTCGGCTTTGTAGTCAAATTTCCATTAATCAATCGATCAGTCAGGAATCAGGAATCACTAGAATAAACTCCCGAGTCAGTTATTCCTCCCGGAATCTTCTGACCGTGATAACTCTTAACCATCATGACTTTCGGGAATGAATTCCCAGCGGGAATTGTTTGGAATATAGCTTCAGCGCTTAAGCGTCGTTGGTTCAGACTTTAGTAATTCAATTCTCTTCCTGATAAAAGTTCACTGGAAGTATTTCTGGTGTTTTGTGTTGACGCCTTCGTTCTTGCATGTATAAGTTGACGGTATTCGAAACAGTATCGACTGCATGTCACCAATGTTGTTATTATTATTACTATTACATGTATTATTATCATTATCACAATTCCCATGGTGGTAAATATAACAGACCACCAACTCTGCAGGCAGGCAACAGGCCCTGTATCACAACAGAGCTACAAAGAGAAGATCAAATGTAAACATGAATTCGACGCAAATGACTCTCTCTCTCTCTCTCTCTCTCTCTCACACACACTCTGTCCGTTGGCATCTGTGTCGATGCCCCAGTCATATGCAGATGCCAAGGTGGGCGTTTCAATACGAGGTCATTATTGAATGCTGCAGCTCCCGAGAGCCATTCAAAGCGACCTTGCAATTCTGAGATGTTGTTGCTCTGTTGTTGTTGCAGCTGCTGCGTTGTTTCTTTTTTTCTCGATGATTCTATTCATTCATACATTCGTACAGAACATACATGAATGTCTTCTAGTGTAATCTAAGTGTTCTGTGAAGTTGAAAGGCCAATAACAACATTATTTACGCGACAAAATTCGTGTATTTTTTAGATTAACAAACTTCTGGATTCCTGTTCACCAACTGGGCAGATTCACCAGTGATCAGGAACAGAAAAGTATTCAATTCGAAATATAAGGTTTTTTTAGCCTTTTATTTTATTTTACATACATACATACATACATTCATACAAGCATACATAGCTCTGAAACATTTAAAGGTAAACATTTAAGATATATGAACATTTTTGCCGAATAAAAGATTCATATATATATATTTATATTTATATTTTTCATTTTTCGGCGGATTTTTATAAAGACAAATTAAGAATAATTAGAAAATCATCGAAAATATTAAAGCAATTATACCGTATCATAACTCATTTACAATACTTAACTTATTATGTTTTTATTTTTATCCTTGATATAAAAGACCCGTTCAAGTTAGGCCCAGGAATTTAGAATAAGTCGTTCTTTGAGACTTAGACGAGAGTATTAAGAAGCCATTATGGGAATCTGTTTATCTATATCATCAGTTAAGGGAAAAGAAACCATTAGTTTTCCATTAGACTTTGAATGGAAGGTGGTGGGGATTTCTCCTTCAGTTTATTGCAGGCTTTTTATTCCTTCCTTTCGAAGGAATCTCTGGAGAGGCCTTTGGGAGATAAAGAAAGCGCTCCAGTGAGGATGGATGATCTAATAATGGTGATATCTCTTTATGTCTGTGTATCTAACTATCTATTCATATGTATAAGTATCCGTATCCATCTATCTATATGTATATACACATTGTCACAGATATACTTCACGAAAGATACAGCCATTAATTAATGAACAGACTAAATAACAGATATGTCTCTACACTTATCAGGTGAACTTTTAAAATTCAGTATTTTGAAGAGAGAGAGAGAGAGAGAGAGAGAGAGAGAGAGAGAGAGAGAGAGAGAGAGAGAGAGAAATGGCGCATACCTACACACAGCCTTTGCGGACACACAAAACAATTCCAATATTTCTAACCTACCACAAAGCTGAACCAAACGATTGCGTGAGTAATAACTTCTGCTTAAAAAAATAGTGACTCCGCTGGATTTGTCGGATCACTGTTAAGAGAATGAAATAATGAACGGAACTCATTCATGCAGTAGGTCAAACTACATAGTGAAAAAGGTTCGGTAAATTCTGATTGAACAGAATAGTAGAACTGTAGTTCCAGCCATAAGAGGGAAAGGTCCCAACTGCTTTTTTTTATTCAGGGAGAGGCACATGTTTTCTCTCTCTCTCTCTCTCGCTACTCTCTCTCTCTCTCTCTCTCTCCTTCATATATATATATATATATATATATATATATATATATATATATATATATATATATATATATATGTAATATATTATAATGTATGTATGTATGTTAATATATGTATGTATGTGCGGGTATCAGAAAAGCAAACCGTGAAAGAAAGTCGAGAATTGGCAGGACCGAAAAGGAGTCTTTCCGAAAAAGCGACATTGAAAGGAATGGGAAACGAAGTCCCTGAATCATTGATTCTTCAGCAGCCAGGCAGAGCAATGGTTTCAAGTGGCGCCCCCCCCCCACCCCCCCTCAAACTTCACGACAAAAAAAAAAAAAAAAAATCCTTAATAGAGAGAGCATTGTTCAGCGTGTAATATTCAGAGAAACTACGAGCGTTTTGTTTCACTTTTTTTTTTTTTTTTTATAAATTGTTAAATAATCTTCATTCTGTTGTCTCGTGTCTCCATCAACTGGGCTAAGTGGAAGTCTTTGGTAATAATTGAGTCATTACCTGGGAAATGATTCATTACCTACCTTGGGAATTAAGTCATTACTTTGAGATTTGAATCATTACCTTGTGCATATAATCATTACCTTGGAACTGATCATTACCTTGGGAATTGAATCATTACCTTCAAATTGAATCATTACCTTGGGAATTGAGTCATCAACTTGGGAATTGAATCATTACCTCGGGAATTACGTCATTACCTTGGGAACTGAGTCATCACCTTGGGAATTGAGTCATTCCTTGGAACTGAGTTATTACCTTGAGAATTGAATCATTGCCTTGGGAATTGAGTCATCATCTTGGGAATTGAATCATTACCTCGGGAATTGCGTCATCACCTTAGGAATTGAGTCATTACCTTGGGAATTGAATCATTACCTTGGAATTGAGTCATTACCTTGGGAATTGAATCATTACCTTGGGAATTGAGTCATTACCTTGGGAATGAATCATTACCTTGGGAATTAAGTCATTGCCTCGTGACCCTGGTAGTTGTGACGCCAGATAAACTCACAATCAATCAGTTAATCAATCTTCCCTTGGAATTGAATCATTACCTTATGAACTGACTCATTACCTTGGAAGCGAGTCCTTTCCTTGGGAAGTGAGTCCTCACCTTGAAACCGAGTCATTACCGATGTCAGGGTTCTCGTTTGGTGAAGGTACAACATAAAGTGGCTAATTCGGTTTCCCCTTTTGGGCAGATGACCGACATCGAAATATCGGCCATGAAGGAAATGGGACGAATTCGGTTCCTTTGATCTGCTGGATGATATTAATCCCTTCAGTCATCGGTGATATTCGTCGATGCATTTCACCTGACGACCTCGATAAAGAGACACTGGAATTATACGGTTTTGTTAAATGTCTTTCGTTATAATTACCGATTATTCTCTTTCCTGTACCTCCGTTCTTATTCTCTTTCCTCCATCTGACTTTTTTCAATCCTCTCCTAACAATTGATTCATAGTGTTACCCTTTCAGAACTTTTTACTCTCAATTTCCACTTCAGCACTGAATGAACCTCGTAAGTCCCAACGCTTGGCCTTTGGCCTAAATTCTATATTCTGTTATATTCGCTACTTAATGAATGGCAGGGAATATGATCGACTTTACTTCAAGTATGATTGTTCTCATTAAATGTCTCTGGGGATTCTTGTCAGCGCCAACATTCACCTAATTATAAAAGTCTTGCTAAGTTATTGTCTCAGGTTTGACAAATATGCAAAGTGGGGGAAAACAACCCCTGGAGAAGTGGCTTCTAACATTACTATTCGTTACATTTCGTCTGGATAATGGAATATTCTTTTAGTGGATACTGAAATGAAAAAGGCCTTTCATTCCTATCTCTTATTCAAACACTATTTACCATGAAAAAAGCTCTGCATTAAAAGACAAACAGAAAAGCAAGTTGACTTAATCTCTCTCTCTCTCTCTCTCTCTCTCTCTCTCTCTCTCTCTCTCTCTCTCTCTCTCTCTCTCTCTTTGCCTTTTGTCCCAAAAGCAAAGAAGCATTTCATTCCTTTTTTGTTGACTCAGGCAAGCGCTGGAGAACTGCTTTGCATTTTATGTTAATTTCACTGGAAGGAGAGGAAAACTTTGGATAAAAAGATGAAGTCACGACACGTGGATTCCCCATAAAGGTGTTTATTGTGGTTTAGGAGAGTTCCACAAACATCGTCATGAGAACTTTGTAGATGTAAACTGTTTTTTGATTAAAAAAAAAAAAAAAAAAAAAAAAAAAAAAAAAAAAAAAAAATAGTATTTAATACGAGTATATTGTTTTTTATCATAAGAACAAGAATACCAGGTGATATATGTCCATAATTAAAAAAGGTTAACCATAATAAGTTTATCATAGAATTAGAATTTAATACGTTAGTTAAATTGTAACTGATTTAATCGAATTACTGTTATAATTAAGATAGAAAAAATTCCAGTTGTGAGAACAACCATGGATGAGACTTTAAACGTCTTTGCCATTGCAACATGAATATGATCAATATAAGTATACCATGCAATATTTATAATAAATAAATAATTTTTGTTTGTTAAACGATGTTCATTAGAATATCTTCAGCAAGACATAATATTCTAAACTAACTGGAAATGATTTCAGTGTCTCCCTTATATCAGAAAACGTATACATTGACACTAAACATTTGCTTTCATTAATTTTTCAGCTGAAATGAATTACGATAAAACAAAATTTTCTGGGCTGTCAACAAAATCCCTTAATAACCCTCCCTGAAAAATTGAGAGCAGCTCTTCCCTTAAAAGGATCCTAAAAGCTTTTTAAGTAAAGGTATGAAAGGCTTGGAGGAATCAATTTGCATACACTATGATATTTACACTACACGTAAACAGATTTCTGAGTAAAGAATGTTTTTTTTTTATTACAGACAGACAGACTTCTTCATAGACTTAAATCGTAATCTAATCTTTACGCATCAGTAATAGGAAGTTACATTGAATACACTCTTATCAACAGACTAGATTTTAACGAACTAACCCCTTTGATTTATCCATTTAGATAGACATATATTTTTATTTCACGTGACCTTACTTATTACAGGACTTGTTTTCCATATAAAGAATGATAAATTACCTTTACGTATATAACACTTTTTTATTCAGAATTCTATCAGCCAGCATTCTCATCAAACAGCTCTACAGAATTTCGTTTCAAAAGTCTTGATTTCATGAAAAAAAAATAATAAAAAAATAAACGCGCATACACACACGACATACAAATACGACAAAGTATTATATATGTCCTATAACTGACGCACCTTCCGTCGGGTGCCGAGTCCGTAGGTCCACACCAGGCTTGCTATGCTACGGTCCTCCACACTTTATCTCAGGCCAAGGTTTGAATAAAGCCAGTTTCATCTAAACCACCAAAGCGAGAATAAGGGAAAGTGCAGCCGCTGGCGTCAGGTCTTGTGAAATAGGAGCGAAAAATTAGGGATAGCAGTGAATCAAGATGCTTTATAGATATACCCTCCCCACCCCAACCAAACCCCGTGGGGGGGGGGGAGCCTTTGCCCAATAAAATTCACAGAAGGAAGGTCATGGGTTCCGTTGTTCAACGTTTATAGCAGCTTGTAGTGGGTTGTAAATTGGAATGGGGAATGTAGTGGGGCTTAGCCTTCTCTCGTTAGGGAAGGAAGGGGAAATTGATTGGATTTTAACGAAAAAAAAATGGTGGTGGGGTTGGGGTGGGGGGGAATTGAAGGTTGGAGAATAATGATTCAGAATTCTCAATAAAAATATGTGAATAAGTTGAATCCGATAAGGATTATTATTAACAACTGAATGAGCGAAATAACACCGTGAACGAAGGATCAGAGATTTCATGAATCTGACAACTGAGAAAATACAGACAAGATTCTCAAACACGAATAACATCAAATCATAACAAATCTTATTATGATGAATAGGTAATCCGTAATAACTTGATAAAGAGGGACACTTTAAATACAATTGCCGCTGCAAAGTCAGTAGTTTAAATTTAGGTTTAAATCTACTTTCAAAATAATGATACAAGTTACAATATTTCGTTAATTACCATTCTATAGGCGCGTATACACTATTCAATTTTCCGTCATTTTATGTTCATGTTTTTATATCATTCCTTCATCCCCTGGAAGCTCGGGCGACTCAACTGAAGAGCTTCGGCTTCTTTCCAGTTCCAGGCGCCATTTGGCCCAACTGGAAGGAACCTCCGACATCTTGAGAACCACGTACTTGATTCTCGAAAGAAAGACCTTCGATCAATATAGATAGTTCGAGATAAGACCTAGTTTCCCAGTTAAGGTTGAAAGCCCTGTTTTATTTTCAGATATTTGCATCAACGAAGAGCAATGCTCTGCTCTCAAGATCTTGTAAATCTCTTAACATAGAGATATCACGAATAAAACTTGATGTGGAAACTTTCTGCTTCCAGCAATTGAGATGCGATGTCAAGTTAGAATTGCATCTGTCCTTTGTACTTTACTGAATGAGCTACACTTTTAAAAGAGGCATGCAAGAGAGAGAGAGAGAGAGAGAGAGAGAGAGAGAGAGAGAGAGAGAGGGCACAGCAATATCATAATTCCCCAGTTCTTCGCGTTCATTACGCGCGAATATCGCTATTCGCAAAAATTTATACGCGCAAAATTAGCATCTGTCTCCCTCCGAAAACGAGTTCCTACCGAATTATGTTCGAGATTCTGAGTTACGAGTAAGTTGGGGAATCCTTTGGAGGAAGAAGAGCCTGGATAATGTGTGTCCGTGTCCTCTGTAATGATAGAACGGAGACTTGATGGTAAACTCAAACGGCAGGAATCACAATTCTTGGACATGGCAGGTTTCCAGAATCGTTTGAAGTGATGAGATGTAAGAGAGATGGTGATTTGACAATGTCCCTCATATCAAGTTGATCCTAAAGAGTTTATTTTTAGTTTTCTGCTAAAGAAAACTACAAATTGGAGGCCCATTTGTATGTCCTTCCGCCCTCACATTTTAAAACCGAGGCTAGAGGGCTGCAAAACTAGTATATTGATCATCCACCCTCCAATCATCAATCCCAAATTGCAGCCCTCTATACTCAGTAGTTTTTATTTTATTTAAGGTTGAATTAAAATGTACTTCTGGAATTGCTATAGGTACCAACAACACAGGCCATCACCGGGCCGTGGCTGAAAGTTTCTTGGGCCGGGGCTAAAAGGTTCATACAGCATTATACAATATACAGAAAACTCTATTGCGCCGAAGGAACTTCGGCTCATTTTTCACTAATTTAATTCTTCACTAATTTCATTATTCTTTAATTATTCAGAAGAATCATCTAAAAGCGACATTCTGAAAAAAGGTTGTCCTTCAAATAAAAACAAAATTCTTTTCAGCAGCTGAACGCGAATGAATAAAAATATGTAATACATTCGACCAAAAGGGAAAGGAATATTTTACAAATGAAGTAATATTAGTTTGTTCCTTTGTTTTGTTTTTTTATGCAGCTGTAAGAGTTTTTCTTGTTTGATTCTAAGGAATAGAGGGTACCAAAATACGTCATATTTGAGGTCAATGGTCAGATGTATCAGATTCAGGCTTATTAAAAAACGATAAGAAATAATTGATTCCTTAGGATTTGTAACTTCATGAAAGGAAATAATATAATTTTGCTTTGTTTGAAGAATTAACAATTGATTTCACTCCATTCTCAGTATATCAGCTCCATAGGAGGGTAGTGCCGTCTGTGCACCTGACGTAGTGCACTGTAGGCATTACTTAAGGTTCTTTGCACAGTCTCTTTGGCCCATAACTGCAACCCCTTTCATTCCCCCTTTTACTGTACCTCCGTTCATATTCGATTTCTTCTATTACTCTCTCCTAACCATTGATTTCAAAGTGCAACTGCAAAAAGTTATCCTCCTTCTTACAGTCAGTTTCTGTTTCAGCACTGAATGACCTCATAGATCCCAACGCTTGGCCTCTGGCCTAATTTGTATATTCTGTTCTATTCTATTCCGTTCATCAGTTCAATTAGAATGATTTAATATCAAATAAATTCAGGCAGTCGTCATTTAATAGCATCGTATCTGAGAAATAAGAATTAGATGATTATACTTCATCTAATTCTTATTTCTACTTTTATATAACGTTTCTTCCAAGGTAACATAATAATTTTATAAGTCCCTCTGTATCAGTTTGAATCAAAATCCCCCACGTAAAACTATAAACTTTTCAGTGTTGGTTTTTTCCACGGGCAAAAGTGATTTTTTACCCAATCCATTTATGTATGTATTTCATTCTTCCATAGAGATCGTGTTGTTGGATCTAGAACAAGTCTCTTTAAAATCATAAATGGGAAATAATTGCACTAACTGATTGGTGATATACCTGATATTTAGATTAACTCGAGAGTAAATTGAAATCAGGATTTTTCCAGCTGTGATATCTCACTTCTGTTTTGAATAACTGACAAGTTAATTATTCTAAAGAACACTTCAACCGATTAATGTCAGATTTCGCTTTGCTGACGTTATCTTTCATCGCATGATTAATCAAACTCGTGTTCGTCAGCGATTTGAAATATCAATTTGACCAGAGATTGAAATACATCAGAGTCTGATAGACAGAGATGGTTGCAAAAAAATAAAAAATAAAAAAATAAAAAGAAAGAAAGAAAAAAAACTTTTAGTATTGCTTCTCTCTCGTCATAAAGATTCTTAACGACCAATAAACCTCAATTCACACTAATGAATTTGGTTTATTTTTGTTAAGTGATTTGAATCGAACCATCGTTAATCTCAGGAAGCCATTCGATCAATCATTCCTGGAAGGCAAAGAACTTATTGGGGAGCCCCAATTCTTATTGAGTGATGTTGGCCACCAGACGAATTGAGTTGTTGGTTCCCTCAGCTTTCATGACATCTCAGTCAGTGGAAGGCTGAACTGTTCTAACTTATTTTCAGATTGGGGATTTGTTGTTTCGCAGCAAGATCTCTCTTTTTTAACGTACACGCATACATACACATTTCTATATACTCATATATGTGTGAGTATGTATGTATGTATAGTGTTTGTGAATATCTATTATATGTGTGTGTTACAGTTTTCTGTCAAATACCATCAACACACCAATTACGAACCACAAAACAGGTGTCTAATTTTCAAAGAGTTAAAAAGTTTATAGCAAACTTTACTCTTGAAAATTCGTTATTCAGTTATGAAGCAGAAACAAGCCGAACTACGGTTACTTAAGCAAACAGAAGCCAGGAAGACACTTGACTAAAAGGCTTAACGGCAATTTACGTCGTATCATAAGGAAATGGGAACCTAATTGGGCCCTTCTCTGGGCTGAGTGGGAATTTGTAGTTGACCACAGGACGAAGCAAGGGGATTAATTAGTGGGTCTTCTCCTCAAATTAGAGGCGTGAACGATAATCCTCTTTAGTCTTTGGAGAGATCAATGACAAAATGGTTATGGAGGCAGTAATGAGACCTCCTTCCTCACTTTGGTTTCCTCAGGGGAGGATTTCCTCACTCTGAATAGAGCAATTACCCGGAGTGTCTATAATTACGATATCTGTTGGTGAAGGAAACTTAAAACTCTTAAGCGAATAAACTTTCCTTAGGCAACGAGAATGTTTTTTTTTCTTATTTCCTACCACATCTAGACTTTCAATTTACATTGTAGTGCTCTTCATTATGCTAAAGAAGTCCTTTGCCCTTTGAGGCAAAATGTTTGCTTTCTTAAGGAAGTTCATTGTGGGGAAATACTGCAGTCACTCAATATAAATGATTCATGAAAAGGAATTATCAGGATTACTTCAGAATGCACTTAATTTCTTCTCTTTCACTCCCTCCCACATCTCTCTGTCTCTTTTATATGTCAAAAAAAGAGAGCGAAATGAGACAGTTTCTGAATATCAGTGTCATGATATTTACGAAAGAACACGCAAGAAAAATATATCGAGAAAGAGAGAGAGAGAGAGACGTAGTTTCGGAATATCAATGTAAATATTTACAAAGAAAGCAAACCGACCAGAAACATAAAAAAAAAAAAAAAAAAAAAAAAAAAAAAAAACAAAAAAAAAAAAAAAAAAAATCCTTTTTGCATCTCCTTCCTGCTGTATATGAATCTTTTCCAACTTGTCTCCCTGCATATCTCCACACGCACACACACACAGAGCGAGAGAGAGAGAGAGTTCTCCAATCTTTACTTCCTTTTGGTTAATCCATTCAAGGCTGTTTTTGCCTGATTGCTTTTGCATGCGTTACACA